>NC_133658.1:68693559-68846059 GCF_037893015.1 Macrotis lagotis
ACCAAAAACTCTGAGATGGTATAAATGTACAGTACTAGAAAATAATTTCAGATCATCATGTCTAATAAATTATTTGCAACAATTTTTTATAACTTCAGCCATATTGAAATGATCAAAGACTCCTAACTAAAACAATACATCTCTTTATAAGGCAATTTTAACTCTTTTGATGCTATGTTTTTCTTTTGTCCCAGTGTTAAATATTTTGTCTTAAATTTTGACCAAAAGGAATTTCACAAGGGATGAATTATAGTTGCAATTTGCAATAGTTATGCAGGGAAATGATGTGAAGAATTATAAATGTAGCAGAAACAAAGCCACAATCTTAAATACAGTTAAATCTTGTTAAACAGTAGAGGTTCCCTGCTCTTGAGAGAACCCTGCCTTTGATTGGTTTCTGCCTCCCCTTAACTCTGTTGTTTGTATCTTGTCGCCCATTTTCCCCTTCACTTCATCTTGGCCTAGATGCTGTCGTGACAAGGACATGCTGAACTTGGAGGTAAAGCACTTTGGCACAGGAAGGACCAGTACATGGCTTGCTATTGGAAGATAACTGTCAAGGCACTAGAACATTCCCCAAGTACCACACTCTGTCCAACCTACCATAGAAAGGTATTTAATAGGAAGTGTTGCTCCTTCAGTGTCTTTTGCTGCTTCTGGTCTCCCATCCAGAAGGATGGAGTATTCTCATGATCTTTCTTAACCCATGTGGAGCAACATGGGTCTCTCCCATCATGTGGTCAGGTTAAGTCCAGCCTCATGGCTGCCTGTCCTTCTGTCTCTCTCTTTCTTTCATTCTCTCTCTCTCTCTCTCTCTCTCTCTCTCTCTCTCTCTCTCTCTCTCACACACACACACACACACACACACACACACAGACAAACTTCACCTGGGCAATTCTCAGGGTGCTTACTACTTTTCTTAATAATTTTGTCCTGTTTGCTTATAAAATATTTTGCCATAATAAAATCCTGAACATTTCAGAAAGCTGTGAATTCCTTTGCCTTTTCAATGGCCTTAAACTTTCTGTCTTTAATCTTTAAATCTTTAATAATCAGCAACATTAACTACCCTATAAATGAACATAAAACAACTAAATAATAAGAAAAACCTTTTTGTTCAACATAACATGCTCCCATACCAACAGTTAAAATAGATCACAGGCCATCTTTCTGAAATAAGTAGAGCTGATTTCTTTCCATAAAAACTGAGATATTACGATGGAGACAAGTTGGCAGCATGGAGGCAGTAATTCCCAGAAACTTGTTCCCCCCAAAACTCCCAAAGCCATCAAATTATGACTCTAGCTAAAATTTAGAGGTACAGAACCCACAGAAAGACTGAGTGATAATATTTCCCAGTGCAAGACAACTTAGAAGTTCTGCAGGAGAGGTCTCTTCCACTGGGACCAGAGGCCAGGATGTAAGAACCCCAGTCTAATACATCCGCAGCCACAGTGCAGCACAGCTGGGCCAGGCGCCTGGATCTGTGGCAGAGGAGGTGGTTTCCAGACCTCTTGGTGTAGGGGTCATTGGGGACAATGGGAAAAGGGTGGTGAGAAAACCCTGCTGCCCCACAGTAAGTGTGGAGAGCAGCTCCAGCCTCAGAGCAGCCCTGCAGTGAGAATCTGCAGCAGGAGTCTACAGAACCACCCAGCATGTCCAGAGCTCTTAAACTATTGATGGTAAGGGGGTTGGGGGTGGCAATAGAGGTCTCTCTGCTCTCTCTGAAGCAGGATGCAGCTGTTTGCCCACATTCAGATCCAAGTTGCAGTTTGAGCCCCCACAACACCACCATAGCCGAGCAGGGACCACCCTCACAGCTCCAGGGCAGAGGGGAGTACCTAAACACAGGCAAGAATGCAGTCAGAGACTCTCATAAGACTTTGGAGGAATTAAGGTCCCTGTGGGTTGTCCCTAAAACCCCCTAAAGCCTTAGAAGTTCAATAATCAGTCATAGGCTGAGGAAATGAGCAAATAAGAGAAAAAAGAAGAATCTAACCATAGAAAATTACCTTGGTTCCATGAAGGATCAAAATATACACTCAGATGACAGCAAAATCAAACGTTCTGCATCCAAAGCCTCCAAGAGAAATAGAAAATGGACTCAGGCTATTGATGAGCTCAAAAAAATCTTTGAAAAGCAATTAAGGGAGGTATTAGAAAAATTGGGAGAAGAAATGACAGCAATGCAGATAAAACATGAAAACCAAGTCAGCAACTTGGTGAAAAAAAATACCAAAAAAATACTGAAGAAAATAACATTTTAAAAACCAGTTAATGACAAATGGAAAAAGCAACACAAAAGGCAAATGAGGAGAAGAATTCCTTAAAAAGCAGAATTAGACAGCTGGAAAGGGAGATTAAAAAAAGGTCTCTGAAGAAAATAGCTCTCAAATGCGTAATGGTACTAAAGGAAGTAGATGACTTTGTGAGAACCCAGGAAAAAAATAAAACTGTACGAAAAATATCAAAAATTAGAAGAGAATGTGAAATATCTCATTGGAAAAACAACTGATCTTGAAAACAGATCCAGAAGAGATAATTTAAAAATTATTGGGATATCTGGATATGACCAGTAAAAGAGTCTAGACTTCATTTTTCAAGAAATAATAGAACAAAATTACCCTGAGATCCTAGAAGCAGAAGATAAAATAGCAATTGAGTGAATTCATTGATCACCTCCTGAGAGAGATTGCAAAAGAAAAGCTTCCAGGAATATTATAGCCAAACTCCAAAGCTCCCAAGTCAAAGAGTAAATGATGCCAAAAACAAGCAATTCAATTACTGTAGTCAGGATCACACAGGATATGGCAGCATCTGCAATAAGGGCTCGTAGGGCTTTTAATATGATATTCCAGAAGGCAAAAATCTTGGTTGTAAATCAAGAATCAACCACCCAGCAAAAGTTAACATCTTTTTTTCAGGTGAAAAGATGGATGTTCAATGAAACAGGATACTTTCAAACTTTCCTATAGAAACAACCAGAGTTGAACAGAAAGTTTGCTCTTCAAATAAAGGACTCATGTGAACCACAGAGAGGACAGACAAGAAGGACTAATTATGAGAAATTCAATGATGTTGAATTGCTTGTATTTCTGCATAGGAAGAAGACACTGAGAACTCATTAACTTTCTCATTTATAAGAGCAGTTAGAAGAACCATATATAGACAAGACATAGGAAGGAGCTGAATATAATGGTAAAATGTCATAAAAAGTTGGAGTCAATGGGTGACAAAGGTAAGTACTGGGAAGAAGAGAAAGGAGAGGGAGAAGGGGCTAAGATAGTTCCCATAAGAGTCAAGAAAATCTTTTACAATGGAGTGGAATGGGGGAAAGTGAGGGAGAATGGGTGAACTTTCATTCTCATCAGATATGGCTCAGAGCGGAAATAACACACACTTAATAGGATATAGAAGTCTATTTTACCCTAGAGAAAAATGAGAGGAAAGGGATGGGATAAGAGGTAACAGGGGCAGTCAAGGGGGAAGGGTGATAAAAGAGAGGGAAGATCATGGGAGAGGATACTCAGATATAACACACTTCTGAAAAGGGACAGGATGACAGGAAAAAGAATGGAATAGATGAGAGCAAGGAGAAGTAGAATGGAGGGAATGTAGTTAATGATAGTAACTGTGGGAAAAATATTGAAGCAACTTCTCTGGTGGCTATGATGAGGAAGGCAACTCATCCTAGAGACAGAACATTGAAATCTGAACAGCCTGAAGTATACTTTTTTTTCTTTCTCACTATTCTTGAGGTTTCTCATCCTATTTTTTGTGGGGGTGAGGAGGGTTTCTGATTACTCTCACAAGATTATTATAATAATATAAAATGAATAAACAAAAAAAACCTGAGACCCTTGTGACAGAGAATCATATCCTGTTGTCACAAATCTTCATTATTTTCCTAAATATCCCCATAGCATTGTGAGAAGTTAAAAAACAAATCTAATTTACTAAAGGAATATATGACAAATGCCAAAACTAAATACTAACTTAGCTCACTGTGAGAATTTAGAGAATCATAGAAATGGCTCATACATTTATAGCGGATTTAATTTTTTTCTACACCACTCATTGGACATAATTGTAGCCATTTGCTATTAAAGAGAACAGGGATATAAAAGATATGTTCCCTAAAGTATTTCGATGTCTATTCTAGAAAGAGTTATATAAATAGTCTATTTCAATCAAGCAGAATTCAGATCTGCTAGATAGGATATTGTATCTGGTTAAGAGAAACCTATCTCATCTTTACTAATAGTCATTACCTCAGTGGATCTTCTTCACAAAAACACTACCTGATCTCATGCATGTCAAACCCCAAATGGTTACTGGAATCATTGGCATAGTGGTACATCTTTGATGAAAATATCTGATTTCAGATACAGGTCAACAAGTAAGTAGTCATATATATTGAAATATAGCAATAATCTAAACTTTGGTGTATTTAGCTATAAATGATCAAACAGATCTTAAAATACATTTTATCTGAAATTCTCTGAATTCTAATAGTCAGGTAAGTAAGCATCTGTTGCATATTACTTTAGGCACTTAGATTCTTTAACTTCTCACAATGCATGGGGATATTTAGGAAAATAATACAGATTATGACCATCAGTATATGATTGGTTATCATGTCTCAATTTTTAGAGGAAAGAAATATTAGCATTAGTTGTATAAAAAGATCATTTTGGAAAGCAAAATGTAACTCTGCTCAAAGTGCAAAAAAAACCTGATCATACACTTTGATCAAGGAATTCTAATATTTGACTTTATTCCAGAAGAAATCATAAAAAAGTGGGAAATTCCAAAATAGTCATACAAACTCTTTCTGTAGTGGTAAAGAATTGGAAATTGAGGGAATGACCAACAATTGGTGAATTGCTGAATAATTTATGGTATATAAATGTTATGAAATACCATTGTTCCAAAAGAAACCCTGAATGATCAGATTCTAGAGATGTATGGAATGAATTATAGGACCTGATGCTGAGTAAAGGAAGCAGAACCAAGAGAACACTGTACATGGACAACCATGTTTTGAGTTGATACACCTTGATGGATGTAACTCCTTTTAGCTGTTCAGAGATCTAGGACAACCAGAGAAGACATGTTATGGACAATGTTATCCACAACCAGAAGAAGAAAAACAAATCACTTTTTAAAAATATCTCTTAAGCATTTCTTTCCCTATCTCATGAATTTCTTTCTTTTCCCTTAATCCTACTTCCTCATACCAAAAATAACTAATCTGTAAACATGCTAAACATGAATAATTTACCTGACTGTTCACCTCTGATGGGAGTGGGGTGGGAAGGGAGGATGGAAGAAAATCATGTAACTTAAAAATGTACATATGCATATTAAAGAATGTTGTAAAGGGGTGGCTAGGTGGCACAATGGATAAAGCACAGGCCCTGGAGTCAGGAGTACCTGGATTCAAATCCGGTCTCAGACACTTAATAATTACCTAGCTGTGTGGACTTGGGCAAGCCACTTAACCCCATTTGCCTTGCAAAAACCTAAAAAAAAAGAATGTTGTAAAACTTTCATAACATATAATTGGAAAAATAAAATAAACCATCATTAAAAAAAGGATGACCTGTGGTCTATTTTAAATTGGCTTAAAAAGAGATCCCTTTTTCAGTGAGGGGCTTTTATTCTTCTTAACTATGACTAATAGACAAAAGAGAAATTTATTGTAAATTACTTATTGGACATATACCGTTCTGAAATATTTACCCAATCATATATCCAATGTATATTTTTATACTATCCCTGAATGTTTGGTTGAAACTCAAGTTGATATGGCAACTTTTAATGAATTCACTGTTGTATTAGAGTCTATATTCTTAAGAAAGTATTCTGACATTAATTTATTTAAGGAAATTCACAGTTGTGAGAACATTGCAATTGGGCTGATAACAGCAGTCACCAGGAGGGTAACCAGGCTGACTGAGCAGCTAGTAGGGGATAATATCAGGATTATATAGGGCATGTACTGGGAAAGGGGTAAGGGGGGAATTACAGTAATGATAGGGAGGGAATAAGGAATGAGCAACACAAAGACTTCACTTGTCATATGACTGCAGATGTCCTGATAGGTCAACTGAGTAGATGCAGTAGCTCAATGACTTAAACTATTCAGGCTAGGGCAAGATAATGTCCAGTTGACCTGATTCATATCTGGCCACTCTATCCAAATCGCTCTGGAGAAGAAAGTGAGGATGGTTACAGCACTGTTCCCCATCACTCAAATCCAATACATGTGCTTGTATGACCTCCCTGATGCCATGTTCTTCTTTGAGAACAAAGGACAAACATCATTCAAAATTTATTGTTTTGTTGTACCTGGGAGTATTGAAGTTCATTGATCTTATCAATAGTGTCTATTATTATTCCAATTTTAGAGTTTGAGAGGCAAAGACAGGTTGACTTGTTCAAAGTCCTAATACCTATATGGTAGGTATCTGAAGTCAGAATTAATAATGATAATTAATTTGCTTTTATACATCTACTCTTTTCAAAGTTTTGTGCTATGTGCCTTACAAATATTTTCTCTTTTGATCCTCACAACAAACTTGGATATTCATTGTTATTATTATAAGGGAGAAGAAAAGGAGATAGAGGTTAATTTATGCATGGGTTACACAGCTAGTAATGGATGCTGATTTGGACTCTACTCTCTTTGCCTCCAGATCCAGTTTTATACCCATTACCACCAACTGATTTAATAGCTAAAATTCTTATGATAATAAGTACATTAGAATAACACATTTGTAGACTATCTAGAATAATGACATTCATTTAAGAAATCTACCCAGACTTTCAACTAAGTAGTCAAAGAGAAACCTGGCATTGTTATAAATGGTTCAGGTTTCCCTCAGTATTGACATGAATCAAGCCTCTTAACTGACTTTGGATGGACAGAACCCTCAAAAGAACAGAGGGGAATGTCTTTCAGGAAGATCTGTCAAGGAGGGAGTGGGGCATGCCCAGGGCAGAGAGCAGAGACCCAGCACACTGGGACCAGGGTGAGGTGGGGGACTGACCTGGGAACCTTAGAGCTGAGAAAGAAGCCTTTGTAGTATGCACAGTGGAAAGACTGGGAGAGCTTGAGCACAACTGCCCAGGACACCTATTAAGTCAGCATGATTGTCTCGATGACCTGAGCCATAAGCCCCCATTGTTACCAGAGGAGACTCCAGAATTCCTATAGGTGGACTGGCATTCCCCACTACAAACACAGAAACAGCCCCAGGTATTTGCACCTTTTCCAAAGGACCAGGAGTGGCAGAAGGACTTCCCCCAGTACTGACTATCCAGAGAGAACCTCTCATATTTCCAGCCCTGACAGTCTAGTCCAGTGACTGGGTTATGTAAGGACAGCCCAAATATAATCCGGTATAGGGAATGGGCAGTTGATATCCTCACCATAGACAATCCAGAGAAAATTTCTAGCATTCCTTACTGGTTGGTCCATTGAGTAACCCCCTGGAATTCCAAATTATGAAAGTCTGTGAACAAACCCCCCCCAATATAATACTTTAGGGAAAGATAACACCCCAAAATGAAGAAAGGTCATTACAAAACAGGGTGTACTGAATGCTAACTTGGAGATGAGGAGGACAGAAGGGGTGATATATGTGAAACTTCAGAGAAGAATATCAATTGGTCTCCAACCTGGAAAGATTTCTTAGAAGAGCTCAGAAAAAGAGTTTAAAATTTAAATGGAAAAATTGGGAAAATAAACACAAAAGAAAATTAACATCTTGCAACAACAAAATAAATGACAGAATAAGCCAAATCATTTAAAGATACAACTAGACAAATGCAAAAAAACAAAAACAAACAAAAAACTAATTCCTTCAAATTCTGCCTCAGATACATACTGGTTGTTTGACTTTGGGAAGGAAAGTTAATCTCTCTCAGTGACAGTATAATTTTTAGAGTAGAATATACTTAGATTGAAGGTATGGATATTCATGATGTGTCTATGACTTTGATGGAATGATTTTTTAAAAATAGGACATTAAAAAGAGGTTACTGTAAAGAGACAGGAGAAAGGGGAAGTTAAAATGTAGTGAATTACATCATATGAATTGGTGAAAAGGATCATTTGCAATAGTGGAAAAGAAGGAAGGAAGAGAAAATTGACTGAATCTTACTATATGATTTGTCTCAAAGAGAAATTCATAAAAATATTCAATTGAGTTTAGAAATTTATCTTACACTTCAACTATTAGGAGATGAAGGGGGAAACAGAGGGATTGATTGAAGGGAGGGAAGGAAGAATAGGAAAAGGGAAAGAGGAAGGAAAAGGGAGGGTGGTGGATAGAAGGGGGGAAACATTGAGGGAGATGATGTTCAGAAATAAAACACTGGGGGGGATGGGTAAAGTAAAAGGAGGAGGTAAATACAAATGGAGAGGGTATAGTTTGGAGGGTAAGAAAAAGTTAGTAATTATACCTGAGAATATGAATGGGATGAACTCTCCCATTAAACAGAAGCAGATAACAGAGTGAATTAAAAATAATAATCCTACAAACTACTGCTTACAACTAACACATTTGAAACAGAGATACACACAGGAAAAAGATAAAAGATTGATGCAGAAAATAATTTCTGCTTCAGCTGAAGTGAAAAAAGAAGGGAAAGGAATCCTTATCTCAGACAGAATCATTGCAAAAATAGATCTTATTAAAAGGGATAAAGAAGGAACCTACATTCTCCTAAAAGGCACCATAGACAATGAAGTAGTTTCAATACTAAAAGTATATGGACCAAGTGGTATAACTTTCAAATTCTTAGGAGAAAAGTTAAATGAGTTAAAGGACACATAGACAAAAACAATACAAAACAAAACAAAACTCTACTGGTTAGAGACCTCCACCTCCCTTTGTCAGAATTAGTTAAAACTAATTACAAAATAAATAGGAAGGAAGGTATGGAGGTGAATTAAATGATAGAAAAGTTAGAAATGATAGACCTCTAGAGAAAATTGAATTGGGATAGAAAGGAATATACCTTTTTTATCTGTGGTAGATTGCACCTACATAAAAATTGACAATATATTAGAACATAAAAACCTGGTTCTCAAATGCAGGAAAGAAGAAATATTGAATTCATGCTTTTCAGAGAATGATGTAATATAAATCACATTCAATAAAAGGTCATATAGAGATGGACTGAAAACTAATTGGAAACTAAAAAACTTAATTTCAAATAATGAGTGGATCAAATAATAGATCATAGAAAGAATGAATAATTTCATCTAATAAAATAACAATAAAAGGATAACATAATAAACCTTAAAGGATACAGTTAAAGTAGTTGTAAGGGAAATGTTTTATCTCTAGATGCTTATAAAAATAAAATATAGAAAGAGATCAATGCACCAAGAATGCAACTAAAAATATTTAAAGAGTAAAATTAAAAATCCATAATTAAATACTGAATTAGAAATTCTGAAATTAAAGGTGAAAATAATAAAATCAAAAGCAAGAATACTATTGAAGTAAAAAGTAAAATCAAGAGTTTTTGTGGAAAAAAAATAAAATAGATAAATCTTTGGTGAATTTTATTTCAAAAAAGAAAACCAAAAAAATGAAAAAAGGAAGAAATAATTTGAAACTACTTTGCTCAACTGCAAGTCAACAAATTTGATTATCTAAGTAAAATGAATGAATACTTTTATTTTTATCTTTTATTTATTTATTTTCTTCCATATACAAAATGCATATTTTTAAGTTGAAAAATTTCCTTCTACTCTCTCCCTACCTCCCAAACCTCATCAGTGAACTGTCGGGTTAGCATTGATTATACATATATATTTTGATGGACATGTTTACAGATTAGTAATAGTTCTTTTTGTTATAAGGAATTAGGATTAAGGGAAAGAGATACATAAGAGAATTTTTATAATGTAATCATCATATTCACTGTGGGATATATTTTTTGCATTTGTGTGTGTTTGTTTTGCTTTGTTTTGCTTCCTCTGGATGGGGATAACATAATCCATAGCTGGTGTAATATATTTTCCTAGCTCTCTGAACTGAAATGAAAAAATATTTGCAAAAATAAGATCTTCCCAAGTTAAAGGTAGAAGATTAAATGCTTAAGTAAGCCCATCTCAAAAAAAAAAAAAAAAGAAATTGAACAAACCATCAATGAACACCTTAGGGGAAAAAATTCCTGGATCAGATGGATTCACAAGTGAATTCTACCAAACATTCAAGGTACAATTAGCTCCAATGCTAAATAAATTATTTGAAAAAAATAGGTGAAGGAGTTCTGTCAAATTTCTTCTATGATACCAATATGGTGCTGATACCTAAACCATGAAGAGTCAAAAGAGAGGGGGGGAAAAGTATAGCCCATTTCCCTAGTGAATATGTTTGCAAAAATTTTTAAATTAAATGTTAACAAAGCAGTTGCAACAAGTTATCAGTAGAGTAACACACTATGATCAAGTAGGATTTACAGCAGGAATGCAGGGTTGGTTCAATATTATGAAAATTATCAGCATATCAGAAATTCCATATCAATAAGAAACCTAACTAAAATTATATGATTACCCAATTGATGCTGAAAAAGCTTTTAAGGAAATATAGAACCCATTCCTATTAAGAACACTAAAGAGTATAAGAATGAATGGAATATTCCTTAAAATGATAAGCAGTATCTATCTAAAACCATCAACAAACATTATATGTAATGGGGTTAAACCAGAAGCACTCCCAATAAGATCAAGGCTGAAATGAAGATGCCTATTATCACCACTATTATTCAATACTGCATTCAAAATGTTAGCTTCAACAATAAACAGAAGAAGAAAGAATTGAAAGAATCAGAATAGATAACGAGGAAACAAAACTCTCACTGTGGACAATATGATGGTATACTTAGAGAACTCTAGAAAATTATCTAGAAAATATTGGAAACAATTAGTAACTTTAGCAAAGTTGTGAGATATTAAATAAACCCATATAAATACTCCTTATTTCTATATATTACTAAAAAGCTACAGCAGCAAGAGCTAGAAAGAGAAATCCCATTTAAAATAACTGCAGATAACCTAAAATACTTGGGAGTTTACCTGCCAAGCAGACTCAGAAAGTTTGTGAAATCAACTTTAAAACACTTTTCATACAAATAAAATCAGATCTAAATTACTGGGCAAATGTTGCTCATGGGTAGGTCATGTTAATATAGCAAAAATGACAATCCTACTTAAATTGCATTTTTTATTCAATGTTATAGCAATCAAACTTCCTAAAAATTACTTTAGTGAATGAAAATAAATAAATAATATATAATATTAATATATTAAATTATAAATTAATAATAAATAATTAATGTATAATAATAAATGAAAATAAAATAAATTCACATGGAGGAACAGATTGATGAATATGACTAGAAAGACAAATGATCTATGTTGGAGGGGATGTGGGAAAACTGGGACTTTAATACTTTATTGGTAGAGTTGTGAACTGATTCAACTTTTCTGAAGAACAATTTGGAATTATGTCCAAAGGACAAAATAATGTGCATCTCTTTGATCCAGCAATACCACTACTAAATTTGAATACTGAAGAGATAATGAAAAAGGGTAAAAATCGCACATACAAACATATTCATAGAAGTTTTTTTGGTGGTAAGAAATTGGAAATTGAAGGAATACCCAGCAATTGGGGAATTACTGAACAAATTGTGGCATGTGGATGTGATGGAATGCTCTTGTTCTATAAGAAATCATGAGGGACAGAATTTCAAAAAATTCTGGAAAGACTTACATGAATTGATGTGGAGTAAAATAAGCAAAGTCAAAAGGACATCATAGACACTAAGAACATGGATTGATGATCAACTATAACAAATTTGTTCATTTCAGCACTGCAATAATCTGAGACATTTTTAAAAGACTTATGATAGAAGAGACTATTCATATCCAGAGATGGAACTGTAGAGTTTAAATGAAGAAAAAAGTTTGTTATCTTCAATTTTTAAAAATTGGTACATATGATGTCACTTGTTTCCTCTCTAATGCTTTCTCTCTTCCATTTGGATTTGCTTTTTCTCTCATAATATGATAAATATGGACCTTTTATTTAGCATAGTTAAAAATGTAGAGTCTATATCAGGTTACTTTTTGTCAAGGGGAGGAGGGAGGGAGAAAATGTAAAACTCTGAACCTTGCAAAAATAATATTGGTAAAACTACAGTTGCAAGTGGTTGTAAAAACAAATAAAATATTCAAATAAATAAATCTTCCAATATGCTAATAATTACTTCCTATCAAATATAACCTTTTGCACAAGATGATGATGATGATGATGATGATGAACAACTTTCAATTATTTCCCCCCTTTCACTCAATTGCAGAAATATTTCTAAAAGTCCTGTGATTCAGCTTTCTTTGAGGAACTTCATAGGATCATAGATTTAAAACTAACAGAAATCTTAGGGGTCATAAAGTTCAACTTTTATAGACAGAAAAACTTCTTTTCAGAAAGGTTAATTGATTTTCTCATGGTGAAAATTATTTGAGAGGGGATTTGGATCTAACTCTTCCAAAATCCATATTTTATATTATGTCCTCCTACATTAGGCTGCATTCCTGAAATTAAATCCAATTAAAACATAAACCAAGTTAAATGACTTGTAAGATCAATGTTTTTATTGTGGTTTTGACAGAAACTTTGATTTCATTAGCACAGGAATTTCCAGGTGAGGAAATTGCCATACCCATTTGAGTTGGTACTTCTCAACTCAATTTCTTATAGCACTGATAAAGTTTACTTACTTGACCAGCAACTTCCAGTTAGTTTGTGTGACAGGCAAGATTGGAACCCAAATCCTTCAACCTTGAAAACGACCATTCGATCCACTAGTTCATTTTGCTGCAAGGAAGTCATTGTCAAATGACATACACAATCATAATAAGAAGAAAATTTGAATAATTCTCTTTTTCCTTTGAAACAGTAAAATTCAATTTTATAGGTGGCCAAAATGTTATTGAAAAAGGAAGTAAATAGCACCTAAAGTACCAATCATTTTGCTGCCATCATGTATTTTCCCATCACTCATTCAACTATTAAAAATGATTTAAGAATATTTCTATCTTGGAATTCACAATGGATGCCAAGATCAGCAGGTATTTGATCAAACTATTTAAAATTTGCTTTACATAGAAGAAATTAAAATCAAAACACTGAATTAACCTACTAAGTGATTAGGATTCCTTTTTTTTGTCAATAAAATAAAATTATAAGCAATATCCAGCCAATGTTTTGCATTTGATGAAAAAGTAAGATAAAATTTAAATTTAAATATTCATTAAAACAAAGTTATTAACTTGAAAACAGATTACTTAGCCCCATGAATCCTGTTTTTTTGAAAGGGAGATATTCATAGTTTTTAACTCATTGTCAGCAGCAGATAAATACTATTTCTACCTTTGATTCTCTTGTTTCTAAATGAGGGTAATTCATATCATTGATAATAAATGTATATTGAATTAAAATAAAAATCATCAAAAGATATAGTGAAATAAAGGAGACAATTCTATTAAAAGATTAACTGCATTTTGATAAAAGGTACCATAGACAATACACTAAATAATATATCATCTAAGTTTCTAAAATAAAAGTTAAAAGAATTATAGAGGGAGATAGATAATAGCACTATAATAGTGGGGCACTTAAATCTTCCCCTCTCAGAAGTAGATAAATCTAACAAAAAACAAAAACAAAACACAAAACACATAAGAAAAAAGTCAAGGCAGTGAATATGGTTTTAGATAAACTATATATATGAGAGATATTTGGAGACATTTAGATGAAAACAGAAAGGATTGCACCTTTTTCTCAGCAGTTAAAGGTACCTTTACAAAGATTATCTTATAGTAGTATAATATAATTTTTATAATTTTTTTTTTGTTTTTACAAGACAATGGGATTAAGTGACTTGCCCAATATCATACAACTAGGTAATTATTAAGTGTCTGATGTCAGATTTGAGCTCAAGTCCTCCTGACTCCAGGGTCAGTGCTCCATCCACTGAGCTATCTAGCTACCCCTTATATTTTTATAATTAAAAGCAAAAATATTAAAAGTATTTTTTCAGATCATAATGTCTAGTGCATAATAATTACAGAAATAGATTAAAAGCTAATTGGAGAATGAAGAACCCAGTCTTTAAAAAAAATAAATCATAGAAATAATAAACAATTTCATCTTTTCATTATAGTGGTATGAAAATACTTGTTTTATTCTATAAATTAATAAATTTTGATTTTAAGTGATAATGGAATAATGGACAATAATAAGTAAAATATTGATAGTCTTGGGAATATCATTTCAGATTTCTCACTGAGTAAATTACTGATCTTTGAGTCTCAATTTGACCAGTTATGAACCTTGATAGTAATCATAATTGTGCTTACCATGCAGAACTAAAATAATGAACATGAATGTTGTTTGTAAATGTTGGTTTTCATGAATATAATGGTTTATATTTATGTAGCTCTTTGAAATTTACAAAATTTTCATTTCCTCCCTTATAATAATGTCTAAGGTAGTTAGTATGAGTATTTACAGATGAACAGAGGGAAAGTGAGGTGAAATGAGTAACTTCAAGTCACCTAGCTAGTAAGAACTAAATTCAGAATTTACCCTCACCCCTTTACCTTACTTTTACATTTTTTTCTGACACATAGTAAGCCCTTAATAAGTGCTTGCTGATTACCTGATCATTTATTGACAACAATTGGTGTCTTTCCATATCAAATACTTTTCTCCAAAAGATAAAGTAGTCCTGTTATCTTCTGCCTATTGGATCTCTCTCTCTCCCTTCATGCTCAAAAGCTTTGAAAATAAACCCAAGAATATGCTATGATTCCATGGTTTCTTGTTGTAATAAAATAAAGTAAAAATGAAGTTTTTAACAAACTGTCACATGATTCATATTGGCACATCCTAGAAAAAAAAAATTTGGCTCTATGGTCTCGTTAATCCAAGGTCTAAAATCAGATCTATTTTGGTTATGTATTCAGTGTCCCATCTGTCCCTGTGTCATTAAGGTCAAAATATGAGGCAACTCTGGCAAAAAAAGTTCCTGATTTAATGAGACATAAATAAAAACTGATGATTTTAACTCTACAACTACATTTCTGAGAGCAAAGGTGTAGTCTTCATTATATGACTGAACAGAAATGGAGAGCCATTTGACTGTGGCACATTATGGACCTGTCAGACTAGTGTGATTAAGGCAATTTTCACATGAAATTCGATTATGAGTAGAAGGGCTTCCCTTCTTCGCATTCAAGTGATGTGAGGGAAATTGTTGAGCTGTCTTAATTAAAAACAACTCCTGACTGATTGGCAGTTGGGCATCAGGATGGAATCTGGCAGCACATCAATGGGAGAAAAAAGATGAAGAATTAATGACAGGTGAAGGCTTTGTCAAAAAAGACTGGATGCCTGCCGTCAATCAAGCTTGTGAGAACTTGTAATTGTGATTCTCCTGAGAAAGCAGCTAGTGAGGCTAGGTTCACTGATGAAATAAAACAATTGGTGCTGCTTTATTTGAGCACAGTCCAGAATTAAGAAAGCCACCCCCTAACAGCATTTTAGCCATAGCTGAAAATGACATTTTCACAATTTTTTCTCTGTTCACCAAAGTAGCTTCTGTCTCATCAGTTTCACTTGCCCCTAATTCCTTAATCTATATCTAAAAATATAAAGAAAAAGTAAACATATATTTCACAATTGTTAGAAAGAGTTTAAAGGATCCAATAAACCCACTCCTTCATTCCACAAAAGAGGTTGGAGTTTAGGACAGAAAAAAAACAGTGATTTGTTCAAGTTTCACAGTGAGTCACAGACAAAATCAAGTTTTGTCTTCAATTTTTTACTTGTTCGAAACTAAAGTGAGAGGGGGTAAGACATACACACATGCATATGTGTATAAATGCATATATATAATATAGTATAAACATTTCTAGGGAGAAATATAAATAGAGAAAAAAAATTATATATATATATATATATATAATATGCTATATGTGGACAGAGAGAAAAAGATTTTGAGAGATAGAGAGAGAGAGAGGAGAAATATATAGAGAGAGAAATAGAGAGAGACAGAGGAAGAGACAAAGGTACAGGTAGAGAAAGACAGAGATAGAGAATTAGAGACTGAGAAATAGAGGGATACCAGGACAGAGAGATGGAGATATACACAAAGATATCTGGAAAGAGACAATGCCAGAGATAGGAATAATTCATTGAAAGGTAGATGGAAGGGCAATTAGAAATAATCTAGTTTTTAAACCATCACATTAAAGATAGGAAACTCAGACCTAGAAGGGCAAAGTGATGTGTACAAGGGCAAAAAGATAATAAGTTCTTATTATTTTATTGGAATTAAGGTCTCTGTCTCCAAGTGCAGCAGACACTTCCATTTTCCTCAACTCTCCTTCACCTAAAACCCAACAATTAAGAAATACAGAGTCCCAAAATTCCTATTCAGGTTTAATTTTTAAAGATGTATTAATACTTTTGGAAAATTATGGATGGATATAAATGTATATGTCCATGTTAAGTATCTGTTTGTATGTTAGTAAGTATGTATGAATAGGAAGCTATTTGACTGTAGCATAGTATGGTTCCACTATCGAAAACAGTTTAAGAGAGATTGGGATCTATATATAAAACTATATGTGTATGCATACCTATCTATATATATATGCATATATATATTCACTTATATATTCATACATAAATGAGATTCCATGCAATTCCCTTTATGTATTAAAGGAATGCCACTGCATGGTCCAAAGAAAATAATGAGCTTCTCTAGTCTCTTTTCTCCTCACTTTTCCTTAGGGAGACTTTATTTCCCACCAGAAGGAAAAGTTAGAGGTGGGGAGCCAGAAACATGACCACTCTGTTCTCAGAGAAAAAGGGAGCATACTAGCCTAGTATCATATCTTTCTATTCTTTTAAATATTATTAGTTGAGGGAATATCATCATGTTCAAGATAACTTCTGAATACTATTTCATAATTAGGTGAAATAGGACCCCAAGCTTTATATCTATGGCATGATCCCTTTTTTTCCCAAATGCCAGTTCCACAGTTATTTTTTTTTTATTATATGAAATTACAAAGAATACCCCATTTAACTAAGTCATTAGTGAGAGGACAACAAAGTGATACAGCAGAGTGATGGATCTAGAGTCAAAATTCAGTCCCAGAGACTCACTCGTTATGTGTGTGTGGGCAAATCACTTCACTCTTTTTGCATCAGTTTCCTCATCTAGAAAATGCCCTGAAAAAAGGAATGTCAAATCACTCCAATATATTTGCAAAAAAAAAATGCAAATGGGATCACAAAGAGTCAGACACAACTGAAATGACTAAACAAGAAAAATAAAATGGAAATCAGAAAAAAATATCCTTGGTAGATTATAGATCATAAATTTCAGAGTGAAGGAGTTCTTTCATTGGACTGAAGTAGCTCAGTTCAACCAAGAGAGTGAGTCCCAGATTTTACCCAAGGGGAAGTTCCCCAAAGTCTCTAGAGTAGTAAACTGGGAATATGATAGAGATTTCCTACTTCTCACATTTGTTCTGAGAGTCTTGTCATTCAGCAGCTGGAACAGAATTTTTATCATCCACCTTCTTTGTCAGAGCTAGAAGCCATAAAGGTCAAGCAACTACAGAGACTGAAACAATTTGAAGTCTGAAGAGAAATTAAAATGACTCAACACAAAATTGAAGAAGCCTGAAAAAAACTGGAGGTCTCTCCCACCCATAATATCTAACTCCACTCCACCCTGAATCCAGAATAGAGCATTCATCTCTACCATCTATGTGTCTTTTGCCAATGGGATTTAGTAACTACTGGGGTTACATATAAATCCATATTGTTGCTGTGTTGTCATTTGTCCTTTTTATTGATGAGGAAGAGTGACATCAGGAGGGTGTAAAGGGAGGCAAGACTGTGCAAAATCATAATTCTTACAACCCCTCCAATCATTCAGAGTTCAATAGCAAGATAGTCAGGATGACTGGTGATGACCTTCACACATAAAGAGATGTACATTTTAGAGCACGATTTCTGTCAAGGGTTCTTGGATTCCTCCATTTGTCGATTTAATGTCTCTTTCTTTTTCTCTTCTAACTCCATCTATCTCTCATTAAACATAATTATATTATGTAATTCATCTTACACCTGGTGGTACTATTACTTCTATTGTCCATCCATTCCTAATAGAATATAACTTTTTGATAGAAATATTGCTTTATTTTTCTTTAAATCTCAGTGTCTAGTACAATGAGTTGCATATTGTAGATATTTAAAATGGTTCACATATTTGGTTGACTTGACTTAGGAAGTAAATAACCTGGAATGAATGAGTAAATTTTCAGAATGAAATTAATATTAAAAAAAAGAATTCTCATCCTCTGTCAGCCACATACACATATGCATATACAATTACAATAAATAAACAAAAACCTTAGAGTACATACATGATTAAGATGAGATAAGAAGAAAGTGTAAAGAACGTACGTCTTGAGCAATAGCAGTAAAGCAAAATCTAAATCTAAAAGTAAAGGGAAATGGCAATTTCATTTCAGAGAACACTTAGGAAGAATTTCAATTTAATTGAATTCAACAAACATAAAATATTAAGTGAAAGAACCTTGAATAGCGCAGAGGTCAAAGATGAAAATAAAAGACAAAGAAAAAAATGAAAGAGACAAAAATGAAACATCTTTTGCCTTTGAAACAGTTGTGAGTTACTTTGGAGAAACACTGTGTATAGACAACTAAATGTAAAGAGGAAGCACATTAGGGAGATACCTATCATCTGAGAATACCCAAGATAGACATCCTGTGAGAAGTTTTGAGCTAAACTTTCAAGGAAGTTAGAGATTCTAATAGGAAAATAGTAAAAGAGTGCATCAGGGAATATTGTAGAGGGACATATATGGGAGATAAGTAACTCTTTGTGAGATACAGAAACTTGAAAATGTTGATTGTATCATAGATACTATAAAATGCAGTGATATGTATTAAGTCTGTAAAGATGTGCTGAAGAATGTGAAGGACATTATAAGTTAAAGAGAGTTTGCAATTTTATTCCAGGGGCATTTTGGAGCTAATGCACATTGTACATAATCATGCCCAAGATATCCTATTGCCCTATCCTCTAAGGAAAAAACCCTTCTTCATACTTCTTTGGGGGGGGGGAAGCCTTTATAACCACTTCTTAGTCTTCTTTGTCTCTTTATCCTCATTCACATAATTCTTGACTAACACTTCTCTTGAATTTAGCTGAGGGAGAAAGATGAATTCAGGATAGCTCCAAGACTGAAAGTTTGAGTGATGGGCAGCTAGATGGCACAGTAGATAGAACACTGACCCTGGAGTCAGGAGTACCTGAGTTCAATTCTGGCCTCAGACATTTAATGACTGCTTAGCTTTATGAACTAGGGCAAGTCACTTAACCCCATTGCCTTAAATAGCCAAAATTAAAAAAAAAATCTCATGACCCTAATTTAAAAAAAAAGAAAATTTGAGTGTTGCATTTGAATACAGGAATTCAAAAGAAGGGGTGACTTTTGAGGGAAAAATATAGGTATTTATTTTGGGACATCCTGAGGTTCAGATATATGTAGCTACATCTACTTAATATGGTCAACAGGCAGATAGAGACATAGGATTGGAGTTCAGGAGAAAACTGAATTTGGGAATAATCTCAACTTAACTGGTAATAACCAAAGCAATTCATGAAATGATTTAGAAATAGAGGGGGAGATGACTCAAAACAGAGCTTTGGATTTAATTTCTCCATTTAAGGATTAAACTATATGATTACAACTATAACAGTGCCAATATTGTACACTGCATTTGGAAATATTTCTATTTTCTATAGTTGCTATCAGCATTCACACTCTTTACTTTATAAGGCATAGGTTCTGTGTTCTAATCCATGTAGGAATTCTATTCGTTAGGGCCACTATAAAAGTATAGCTAGGAAATAATACATGCTATTTCATCCTGCATTAAATTGTTTACAAATCCACTCACTATTCTGATACTCTCTTCACATAGTGTGGAAATGGAACTAGACAGTCAGCTGTCAAAAATTCTCCCACTTTCTTAATTCCTGACTAGTTCATCTTCTTTTCTGGTTATACATCCTTTTGATGGCAACTGCTTTGTAAAATCCCTCAGGCAATTCTTCAGTTCTTTAATCATGTTGTGGCTATTATGAACCTTGTCATTATCCAGTAGCTGATTTGAAATTATTTCAACCAAAGCATTATTATTGGTATTGATAATTTAAAAAATTGTTTCCAGGAGAATCTTGGAATAATTGAAACCACCACTCTATTTGTTTTTCTAAATTTAGTGCATTCTGTACTCTTTCTATTATTTAGAGACAGAAAAAATATTTATTGTCCTGTAGATATAGGGATTGTTTCATTTTTTGTATTTATGTTCCCATTATCTATCACAGTATTTGACACATAACAGTCACTTAATGCTTGCAGATTGATTTTTTTAATTGATGGACTAGCTTTGTGTGTGTGTGTGTGTGTGTGTGTGTGTGTGTGTGTGTGTGTGTGTGTGTATGAGAGAGAGCTTTATTCAAGATAATTATGCCAAATTATTTTATCTTTGAGTGATTATTAATTTATCAGACCAGAGCTTAATAATTTGCTAATGGTGTAATGTTCTTAGACTTGATGCAGTCAGCATAGTATTATGCACAAACAGAAACATCTGGACCAATTTACCATCTATAAATAATTTCCATTCAGACTTTGCTTTGAAAGCTTCTATGGTTATACCATAATAACACTTACCATTAATAGCCAGAACCTCATTGCACAAAGTTTTCTCTTTTTCCAAACATTTGAGATCTAATATATTATGTAGCAAAATCAATGAGGTAGATATTTTAAGGAAGATCTTGCCATATCAAAGTATACAATCCAAACATTTACACGTGTATATATGAATATTTATATAAGACATATACATGCATATACCTTTCATAAACATACTTATATGAATACTACAAATATTCATACATGTGCATAAAAACACATAGAAAGACATTTCCTAGACACAAAACAACCTAGAATTTATAGTTCTCATTTTTCTAAGAGAGGTAACTAACTCAGGATTATCTTTTCCAACAGGGAAAGATGTCAGTTAGCACATGTTATCTGTCATATCTTCAATTTTTTTCTAATAAGACAGAATTCCTTTATAAAAATACTTAGAAAAGAGCATCACCAATAAAAGGTTGGAAAAGACATTTTTCTATTTCAAGAAAATTTTAAAAGTTCACAGAAGAGGTCTACACCACTGGAGTGGCTTGGAGCAAAGCTTTGGAAGTGGATGGAAAGATGGAACGAAATTGAAAGTTAGTTATTATAACTACAGATATGAATGTGATGTATATGAACTATAAAACTGAAGTAGAATGGATTAAAAACCAGGACTATACTATCATAACTAGAAAAATCTAACCAAAAATAAACAAGAAAGAAATTAAAGCGATTAATAGAATTTTAGAATAATTAGATGCAATAATCCTCTGAAGAAAATTGAATGAGACCCATCCAGAGGAAGAAAAACAAAACAAAGCAAAGCAAAACAAAAAAAAAATTCTTCAGAATCTGATGAACATTTAATAAAAATTGTGTATCTCTTTCCCTTAATCCTAATTCCTCAGACCAAAAAATGACTGATGCATAGGCATGTGTATCAAAAATATTTAAGTCCAATGCTAACTTGACTGTTTGCCACTGAGGGGAGGGGGTTGGGAAATGAGGGTGGAAGGAAATTTTGCAACTTAAAAGTATACATGTACATGTGTATGAAAACATAAATAAATCTTTAAAAAATTGAATGAGAATAATAAGGAATCTACATATTTTTTCCTCAGCAATACATAGTTGCTATACAATATATTGGTGCATAAAAATCTCACAACCAAATTCAGAAAATAAGAAATATTTAATGTACCATTTTCAGAACAGAAAGCAATAAAAATTGTTTTCAATAATGGACAGTGGAAAGAGAAATTGAAATTAACTGGAAACAATAATCTAAATCTAAAAAACAAAGAACAAAATATAGGAAGAATCAATAATTTTATTCAAAAGAATGACAACAATGAAATAATACACTAAAATTTACGGTATGTAGACAAAGTAGTACTTAAGATAATATTGATATGTCTGAACACTTACATCAATTAAAAAAATAGCAGATTGATGAACTGAATATCTACCTAAAAATGTTGGAATATGTTAAAATAAAATATTTTAATTAAAAACCAAACTGGAAATACTGATAAATTTTAGGGAAGATGTGGGCAATTGGGACACAAATGCATTATTGATGGAGTTGTGCACTGATTCAAACACTCTGGAGAATCATTTGGAACTATGCCTGAAGAGTAATAAATGCAATGGTAATCTATGATAGATGGCTCTTCTCCGCAAAACAATGCTTCAAGATAATTTCAAAAGACATACAATGTAAATGCTATCACCTTCAGAGGAAGAACTGATGTAGTATGAATGTAGATTTAAGTATACTGTTTTTACTTTTTTATTTCTTTGATTTTTTTGGGTGTGGTTTTTCCTTTCTCTTCTGTTTCTTCTTTCACAGCATGACTTATTGAAATATGCTTACATGATGGAATATACATAACTGATATCAGATTGTTTGACATCTTTGGATAAGAAATGGGAGAGAGAGAAAAAAATTTCAACTCATAATCATAAAAATAAATGTTGGAAAAAATCTTTAAATATAATTGAAAATTAAATAAAATACTACTTAAAAAATAACTAACTATAGATGGAATAAAATACCTGAAAGAATATTTGCCAAGATAAACCCAGAAATTATATGAACATATACATAAGATGCTTTGTATACAACTAAAGTCAGATTTTAAAAATCTAATCCTGAAGGCATTAACTAATTGAGAAGAGAGGGATGACTGTCAGACTCTCAGAATCTAGCTTAATATACTATTTCTTTTTGATTTTTCTTGCCTTGGAACTAAATACTTCTACCTACATAGGGCTTCAAGAAACAAGGATTAATCTCGGGCCAAGAGGAGTACTACAGTCAAGGATCCATCTATGCATCTATCCATACTTCTATGAAAATATCTACTTACTTAAATATCTATCTAATCTATCTAATCTATCTATCCATCTCTCGCTCTCTTTCTCTCACTCTCTCTTATTAGGTAGATAGATAGGTTCACATCTATTTATCTTCTTATAGATAGTTATACTTAAATGTATATATATACATATATGATAACACACACACACATATATATATCATTTGAACTATATAATTTTTAAATATATATGTTGCAAAGATATGTATGTTTATATACATTTCTGAAAAATGCAGTTTGGAATTCTTTGTGGGTAAATGCGTACCTTTTGAGTAGCTATGACAATTATCATTTATTGCAGCCTATATTTGCCTTGAGTATGTTTAACTCTTTCCTTCCAATATTAGTATATTAAAGGGTATTTTTGCTTTGTTTTGTTTAGCTTTTGTCCTATTAGGTAATTAGAAATATCCTCATATACCATTTCTCCTCATTAAATCTGTATAATTGCTTTAAGGTTTAAAGTTTGAAGAGGAAACTTTTAATGTCAGTAGGGGAGCAGTGGGATCATTTTCCCTATGAAGAGTTCAATCCATCCTTGTGTATCTAGGTTAAATTCCTGACTTCCAAATTAAAGCCAGCTCAGCTAGTGTCTTCTCTCCATCTAGCAATCTTCACTAGGAGAAATCCGTTACCTTTCTGACTCTTCAAATCACTAGGTCTGGTCCTAAAGGGACAAACTCCCCATTCTAAAGACTTTAACAAGTTATAGGAGTTCTAATTGTCATGCCTACTTGATTTTCAAATGAGCAATGGAGAGTAGTTAAAACTGGAGACAAGAAGTAATATTTCTATTTCTCCCCATGACTCACTCCATGATTGACCTCTGGCAAGCCTCCCTGCGGTCTTAGCCTCTCCAACTTTAAAGAAGAGATTTGCTCACATTCTCACTCGGTTTGAGACAAAACAAAATAGAACAAAACATTTTCTTTGCATTGTTATGTCTTCTGGCAAAGTATGGTATTTACTTTTTGTCACTGTCAAGTTCATAGGCTTTCAAAAGTTACTGGATGACTGGTTTGCATTAACAATTACTTTATAAGATATAATACCAGTTTTGATCAAACTGCATGGGATTTGGGGTTGAAAAGGTCCTTGCTCATTATTTACTCCAACCCCCTCATTTTAAACAGGAGGTATTTGAAGCCTACAGAAGTTAAATAACTTTTTCAATGGTGCCATTAGTAAGTTTCAATGCTAGGATTTGAGCCACCTTTCCTATGATTTCTTAATTTTTAGAAATCTCCATGGACCACAAAATGACAGACTCCAAATATGAAAAATATCTTAGAACAAAAAATACTAGACAGGCGTAGAGGTTTTGACAATAGAATAATTGACCTCAGATGAGAATGACAGAACTTCAAAGGATTTTTAGACATCATCCAGTCTCAGTACATATGTAAAAAATCAGACCAAGAGATCAAAATTTTGTTTTCTAGTTTCATAGTGACTCATTAATAGACCTTATACTAGAATCCCAGAAGTGTGTGATAGAGCCAGCTGGCAAGATTTCTAGAGCCAGTTGTTAAATTTTCAATGGGAATATTTATATTTTGGAAGATAATATCTTTTATAAATCAGGGATTGATCTAATTTTTTGTTGATTACTTAGACTTAAGTAAATTATGGAATGTTTAGAATACAAATTAAATTTAAAAATATCATTTCAAAAACACTCTCCTGAATCTGGGTCTTTTGACTTACAACCTAATGTTCATTATTCAGGTATGTGCTTTTTATGTCAACATGAAGATAAGCATTACATTGAAAGGGTTTGGAAATTTTAGGGTATTTTAAAGAAGATACTGTCAGATTACTTGTCTTGCCCATCCTAAGCTGAGAAAAGGGAAGCTTGGTTAATATTGTATTGAAGTTAAAAAAATAGTGTCAAAATTTATTGATATTTCAGTCAATTTGCTTGTTGAACACCTAAAAATAATTGCTTTTCTCTATCAACAGTTAGCTTCAAAATAAACTAGGCTAGTTGGTTCCATAATGCCTAGAATGTAAGATGAAGAGAAGTGAGGGTCTCTACTGAAACCTTACCCCAGACACTCACCAATTGAACTGCTTAACTTCACCAAGCCTCAGTTTGCTAATATGTAATATGATAGAGATTAAACTTGATGAAATTAATTTAAGGTCCCTTTGAGCTCCAGATGTATGAGATGTTGACATTTAATAAAATGTTTTCTAATAAAGAGTTTGATTATGGAGTAGTCTGTTTTTTATTTGATTTTCTTTCCTTTTTTCTCTGAATTTTTCAGTTGAAGGAATAGAGTAGGAAGTTATTTGGAGGTCATGCAGCTGCTAATTCAATAATTCAACAATAATTTGAGTACTAATTATATGCATCACATTAGCCTGTCTCTGATTATTGAATGATTGAAAAAAAGAAAGACAGTTGCTCTGATACAAAATGTAAAGTCTACCAAGTGGCAAACTCCAGTCTTAAATATGTGTTTATTTCCCCAAGGTTAATGTCCCTGCCTCCAAATTGTACTATACTGAAGTCATATGACCACTTTTTTTTCTTAATATATGCAGATGATTTTCACAGTAACATAGAGATGATATTTTATAAAAGTCAGCCTTAGTTTTCCTTTTGGTTTTCTTTCTTGTTTTCTAAAAATTAGGTAAGAAAAGGGAACTGACTGATATTTTTAAAAAAGTGAATGTAGTGTTCATTAGATTCTGAAGGCTCTTTTGTTTGCTTGCATGTTTTCGTTCTTCCTTTTGCTTTTCTTTCTCTAGCTGGAGATAACATTGCCCATAGCCAATCTATTAGATGGGTCCTAGCTCTGATTTGTTGAGAAGAGTTGGTTCTGTCAATGCTGATCATCTCAAAATGATGTTGTTAATGTGTAGAATATTCTCTTGGTTCTGCTCCCTTTGCTCAACATAAGATCCTGTAATTCATTCCATGCTTCTCTAGAGTGTGACCAATCATGGTTTCTTATAGAACACTAGTACTCCATAGTATTCATTACTTGTTCAGTCCATTCCCCAATTGCTGGTCATTCCCTCAATTTCCAGTTTTTTTGCCACTACAAAAAAGAACTGCTATGAATATTTTGGAACATACAGGAGTTTTCCCACTTTTTATTATTTCTTCTGGAACAGGCCTAGAATTGGAATGGCTGGGTCAAAGGGATTGAATATTTTTATTGCTCTTTGGGCATAGTTTCACATTGTTCTTCAGAATAGTTGGAACAGTTCACAGCTGCCTCAGCAATGTATTAATGTCCCAAATCTCTGACAACCTATCCAACACTGATCATTTGCCCTTTCTGTCATAGGTTTGTGGTAATATCTTCTAGTTGTTTTAATTTGTATTTCTGCAATTAATAATAATTTGAAACATTTTTCATATAATCATATATATAGCTTTAATTTCTTCTTTGAAAACTCTCTATTCATATCTTTTGATCATTTATCTATTGGGGAATGACTTGTAACTTGCAAATTTGATGTAATTTTCTATATATTTTAGAAATGAGACCTATATCAGAATCCCTAGTTATGAAAATTATTTCTTAGCTGTCTGTTTTCATTCTAATTTTGACATCATTGATTTTAATACTGCAAAAAATTTTTGACATATTTAAAATCATTTCTTTTGCAATTTAAATTTTACTGTATTTTTTGCTTGGGCATACATTTGTTCCCTTTCCATAGATTTGATAGAATATTCCTTGGGATATTAATTTATCTATAATGTCACACTTTATGTCTCAATCTTGTACTCATTTTGACCTTATTTTGATATAGGGTGTGAGATGTGGGTCTATGCCTAGTTTTTGCTATATTATTTTCCAGTTTTCCAAACAATTTTTTCCAAATAGTTCTTATCCCAGAAACTGATATCTTTGGGTTTGTCAAAAAATAGATTACTGTGGTCATTTAGTACTATCTCTTTTTAATCTATCTTAATCCACTGATCCATTACCCTATTTCTTAACCAGTACCAGGTAGCTTTGTTGACTGCTACTTTATAGTATAGTTTTAAATCTGGTAGAGCTAGGCCATTTTCCTTTAGTTTTTTTATTAGCTCCCTTTCTATTCTTTATCTTTTGTTACTCCAGATGAATTTTCTTATGATTTTTGTGATTTGGACTGAAAGAAGTATCACAATCTTGAAAACTGAAAATTATAGCAATTCATTTATCAAAAAAGGGCACAAATAAATACATGTAATCTATCACACATTTATACCAGGATACAAAATCTGGTACATAATTTGACCAGGGTTCCATGATTTCCATTCTCTGGGATATGTGTCCTGTAAATGTCAGAGGAACATTATTTCACCAGCTGGGAGATTCCTTCAATGTTTGGAGTCAAGTATTTAGTCTGAAATAATTCAGGAAAAAGAATATGGATGCAGATTTTATGAGTTTAATTTTGTTGCATAAATGAGATCACATAAACCAAGTCAATGCCTATAAAGAGAACTGGATAATTAATAGGTTTCTAAAATGACCACTCTTAGATGAAAACTTATGATCTTTCATCATAAAGAAATCAATACATTGGGAATAAAGCTATATCATTACTAAAAAAAGTTTGCACCTAGTATCATAGCATCCAAATTCCCAGAGAAAAATATGAGTGAATTATAAAGAGACATAGATGCAAAACTTTAATAATGGGAGATCTCAATCTCCCTCTCTCGGAACTAGATAAATCTAGTCTCAACATAAAGAACAAAGAAGTTAAGGAGGTAAATGAAATCTTTGAAATCTTAGATATGACAGACCTCTGGAGAAAGCTTAATGACAATAGAAAAGAATATACCTTTTCCTTGGTAGTATATAGCACCTTTACCAAAACTGAGAATGTACTAGGGCATTAAAAACCTTATCATGAAATGCAGGAAGGCTACAATAATAAATACACATTTCTCAGTCCATGATGCAATAAAAATTGCATTTCATAAAGGATCATGCAAGGTTAAATCAAAAACTAATTGATAATTAACAACTTAATTTCAAATAATGAGTGAATCAAACAGCCTCTAAAAAAAATAATCAATATCCAAGAAAATGATACTAAGGAGACATCATACCAAAATTTATGGGATGCAGTCAAGGCAGTTTTGAGGGGAAACTTTATATCTCTAAATGCCTATATGAATAAAATAGAGAAAGAGGAGATCACTGAATTGAGTATGCAACTAAAAAAGGCTAGAAAAAGAAAAAAATAAAGATGCCTAATTGAATAGCAAATTAGAAATTCTGAAAAATCAAGGCAAAGATTAATAAAATTGAAAGCAATAAAACCACTTATCTAATAAATAAAATTGTGCTAATTTTATAAAAAAAGCCAATAACATAGATAAATCTTTGGTTAATCAGATTTAAAAAAAAAGAAGTTGACCAAATTACCAGTATCAATTACAAAAATGATGTATTAACCCAATAATGAGCAAATTAAAGAGATAATGTGGAGCTAATTTGCTGAATTTTATGCTAATAAATTGGATAACCTGAGTGAAGAGGATGCATATTTGCAAAAATACAAACTGTACAGATTAAAAGAACTGAAAATAAAATACTTAACACCATTTTAGAAAAAAAAATTAAAGAAACCATCACTAAACTACTATGAAAAAGTATCCAGGTCCAGACAGATTTATAAGTTAATTCTAACAAATATTTAAGTAACAATTAATTACTATTCTACAGAAACTTTTTTAAAAAACAGAAGAGTTCTGCCAAATTATTTTTTATGACACCAACATGGTGTTTATACCTAAACCAGGAAGAACCAAAACAGACAAAGAAAATTATAGACTCAATCTTCCTAATGAATATTGTTGCAAAAATCTTAAGTAAAATTTTAGCAATGTGACTACAGCAAGTTATTACTAGAATAATATACCATGATCAGATAGGAATTATACCAGATTGGCAGGAATGATTCAATATTAGTAAAATACTCAACATAACTGAACATATAAATAGTAAAAGCAGTAGAAATAATATGATTATCTCAATAGATGCTGAAAAAAGCCTTTGATAAACTAAAAAATACATTCCTATTACAAACACTAGCTAATTTATGAATAAATGGAATTTTCCTTAAAATAATAAATAGTATCTATCTAAAATGATCAAAATATATTGTATGTAATGGGGATAAACTTAGAGCATTTCCAACAAAAACCAAGGATGCAAAGTTTTCAATCTTTGTAGGTGACATGATGGTATATCTAAAGAACCTGAGAAAATCATCTAAAAAACACCTTGAAACAATTAAAAAGTTCCACAACATTGCAGGATATGAAATAAGCCCACATAAATAATTAGCATTTCCATATATATATGTATATATAAAGAAATTCCAGTTAAAGTAACAACAGACAACATACTTGGCAATCTATCTACCCAGACAAACCCAGAAACTGTATGAACACAAAGAACTTCTCAACCAAATAAAGTCAGATCTCAACATTTGGAAAAATGTCAATTGTGCATGGTTAGGTTGAATTAATATCATAAAAGTAACAATTCTACCCAAATTAACATTACTTATTCTGTGTCATATCAATCCATTTATCAAATATATATTTTACTGAACTAGACAAAATAGTAACAAAATTCATGTGGAGCAACAAAAGATCAAAAATAGCAAGGCAACTGATGGAAAAAATAAAGGAAGGTGGCTCCATCAGATCTAAAACTGTACTACAATGGAAATCATCAAAACTGCCTGGTAATGGTTAAGAAATAGAGTAATGGATCAGAGAACTAGGATAGGTTCGCAAGAAAATGTAGTAAATAACTACAGCAATCTACTATTTGACAAACCCAAAGACATCAACTTCTAGGATAAGAACTCAGTATTTGACAAAAATTGTTGGGAAAACTGGAAAATAATATGGAAAAAACTAGACATAGGCCCACATCTCACACCTTATACCAAAATAAGGTCAAAATGGAACAGGAGTTAGACATAAAGGGTGACACCATAGATAAATCAATAGACCAAGAAATTATCTATCAGATCTATGGAAAAAGCACACATTATTTACCACAAAAGAAATAGAGTACATTATAAACTGTCAAATGAATGTTTTTGACTATATTAAATTATATTATAAAAAATTATATTAAATAAAGGTTTTGCACTAATAAAATCAATGCTGCCAAAATCAGAAGAGAATCAGAAAGCTGGGAAACAATCTTCATAACCAATGGGGGCAGCTAGGTAGTGCAGTGAGTAGAACACAGGCCCTGGAATTGGGAGGTCTTGAGTTCAAATTCAGCCTCAGACACTTAATAATTACCTAGCTGTGTGACCTTGGCAAATTATTTAACTCTAATGCCTTTCAAAAACAAACCAAAACAACAACAACAACAAAAAATGTTCATTCCCTTTGATGCAGTAATTCTAATCCTAGGCCTTTATCCAGAAGAAATCATAAAAAATGTGAAAAGTCCCACATGTTCCTAAATATAAATAGCAGCTCTTTTTGTAATGGCTAAAAATTGGAAATTGAGAGAATAACCATCAATTGGATAATAGTTAAGCAAGTTGTGCTTTGGAATATGATTGTTCTATAAGAACCCATAATTGGTCAGTCTCTAGAAAAGCATGGAATGACTTATAAGAGCTGATGCTGACTGAAGGGAGTACAACCAAGAGAACAATATACACATCAACAGCAACTTTGTGAGATGATCAACCTTGATAGATGCAGCTCCTTTCAGCAGTTCAGAGCTAGGACAACTGTATTACAAAGTCTATGGAAAATGCTATCCCCTTCCAGAAGAAGAAAAACAAAACAAAAGAAAACAAAATTAAAAAAAAACAAACATGGTGAAGTCTTTATAAAACAATCTCCTGTATAACTCTTTCCCTTCAGCCTAATTCCTCATACTGAAATTTTCTAATCTATAAACTTGTTTATCACCAATATGTATGCAAAATGCTAACCTGACTATTTGCTCCCGAGGGGAGGGAGTTGGGTAGGGAGGATGTAAGGAAATTTTGTAACAAAAATATGCATATGAATATCCATGAATGTTGAAAAAGTTTCCTAACATGTATTTGTAAAAATAAAATACCAATAAAAATAAAGAAATCAGTAACTTTCCAATCATAAGTAAGGTCTTATTTGTCAGAGTCACATTAGATTTTTGTTGTTGTTTTTTCAGATTGTTAAGTTCCTTGTTTGAGGTTCTGGCAATGGTCTTTATTTTGACTGAATTTCATAGAATATTATTTTTTATCAAAATACTTTAATGATTCTTTTATTTTTCGATTGATCTTCTGGAGAAATAAAAGTTACTTAGTGTGTTTAAAGTTAAAGGAATGTTTTTCTCTCTCGCTTCCCTACTTCTTGTTTTGGCCTGGAAACTCCAGCAGGTGTCTTTGACTTAAGCAAGTTTACCTTAACAGTCTGAATATTGACTTCCTTGTCAAGTCAAACATCTTCAGCAGTTCCACTGGCTTCTTGCTTCTTGGGTTCTTTGTGACACCCAGAAACTCATGGTGATGCTGGGCTTACGTACTATGGCAGCACCCACAGTATCTCCTATGCCACCCTCTTAATAAAGTTCTTCCACCATCAAAATGCATTCATTGGTTGCCTGGGAACTCTCATGGATGAATTTCTTATCGAGGGTCTTAATTGTAAAGGGATCTAGCAGACAGATATGGATATTACCTTCCTTTAGCTGTTATGCAGCTACCAAGGCTTCATGGAGGGTTACCAGAGCTCCAATCATTCACCAGGTCTTCCTTCCTCTTCAGAACCACCTTAGTCTTGCCAACTTGGAAGTTTTCATTATTGTTGTAAATGACTGTATTCTCTGGATGGCTGGTGTTGGCAGCTAACTCTACTACTTTCTCAGTGGCAATAACATAACTCAAGTAAAATTCTGTCCCCTTGGGGTATGCTCCAGAGCATAGGCTCTTCAAGGGACATCTTAGAAGAGTCATCTTTCCTGTTGAACAGTGAGTGCAGCATGAGCCAAAGAGGTTGATGTCACTTTCAGAAATGACTACCATACAGATCTAATCAAAGTCCTAAGTGAAGAAGATCCTGGTCCTGCAAAAAAAGGCACACCCAGGTCTGTGTAGCAATGCTTACCATGTACTGTTCTGCGATGAAACATTCAATGAAATGATCAGGATGCCTCATATATCCTGAAGAGTTCTGAACAGGTGGAATTCTTAATGTCCCCATACTGGACAATCACATGGTTATTGGCATTTGTCAACTTAGTCAAGGCCATGCCACAGGCTTTGCAGTTGTCTCCAAGTTTGTAATTTAAGGAAGATGGCATCTGATATTTATATTAACTGAAGGGACATCCTCTTTGGGGGAGGGTAATCATAGATTGGGTTTTGCCTTAAATTTCCTCAAAGTTGTATTCTGCCATGATTTTGGGAAGGGGCTTCCCATGCAAAAATGTCTTATCTTTTACAACTGAGATTCCTCTGTCCTTCTACAACTTTGCAATGATAGTCAGTGGTTTATGCTTGCCTTGCTCAAAGGTCTTAAAGAATTTTTTTACACTCTACTCATTCACAATGATTACATTCCACCCAAAGGCTTCACTTTACTTCTGGCACACTTCTACTGCAGTGTTAATGCAGTGCTGCAGTGGTTAATGTCAAAGATGGTAGCCAGGTTGTTCATTCTACAGAATTCTGAAAAGACCATGACTTCCCACATGGAACCTTCAGATAACTCCCTGTTGCCCAGCAAATGATGCACACATTAATGTCTTGTTGAAGTATTTACTGGTGTAAGCCATTCCACAAGCTGCTCCGCAGGAGAGCCAGTAGCCACACCTGTCAGGACTTGTTTAAGAATTGGGTGACTGTCAAGAATAGTATGGAACTTCTTCAAGTTCAACATCTCAGCATGTGGCAGGGAGTTAGCCTCAGTGCAAACTTTATAGAGAAAGAACATGACCCTTATATAACTCAAAGGGATTATTGTTGGAGTCCCTTGGGTCCTGATGTTTGTTCTTCAGATTGTGGAAAAAAATGAGCTGTCATGACTTCAGCCTCACTGCAACATGATATGAGGTGGCCTGAGTTGGTTCAATGATGACTTGGACAGGGTTAATACAAAGCCAGTTAGTAATGTGCTTCAGTGCCTGAAATTTCTCTTGGTCTGACTTCTGGTAACCCTCCATGGTGAATGGAGTTTGGCTCATTTCCTGAGCTTGTGGCAGAGACAGAAGCAATATTAAGAGAGAATTGGAACTCAAAGAGGAAGGAGGAGGAAGACAGGGTTATTTTTTAAGAGAATGAGATTGGCAGGTTATAGTATTTCTAGATAATTAAAACATTCTAAGAATTTGCAAGAAATTTAACCATGGGTAGGAAAACACTGAATCCAAGATTAGAAATGATTTATCAAAAACAAATTCTACTAAATGTTGTATCTTATGCTGTTTATGTCATCAAGTTTCTATAAAACTTGAGAAGGATTTATTATTGGAGTGGTTTCTTTAATAGACTACAGACTCTTGAAGACTTTTATATGTCTCCTCCTGGAACTTTTCTTGCCACTTGGAGCCTCTTCATCCTGAAATATCAATTCACTTCTAAAAATTTCTCAACTTGTAGTGTCTTTTAATGGTATCTCCTTCTCTCATTGGTGAGTTCCCTCTAAAGCCTCCATTATATTGAGCGGAGAGAATGGCTTTTATTTCTTTCCTGGTATCATCTTCACTTTTGAATTTCAAAATCATGTACTTACATTAAATAATTTTATACTCCATTCACTAGAAAATAAGAATGTAAGATACATAAAAGTAAAGACTGTCATTTTTCTTTTTCCTTAGATTTTTGTCCTCATCAGTTATCAGTGATTGACACATAGCAAACTAAAAATAAATGTTTCCTACTCTTTTTCCTCATTTCCACACTTTTTTCCTTCCCTTCCCTTCCCTCTTCCCTTCCCTCTTCTTTCCCTTTTTATCCTTTATACCTTTTTATGTTTCTTTGTCTCTCCCTCCTGTCTATATGAATTTAGACATTTGGTTTGTCTTTATATGTACACATAATAGTAATATATCTATATATCACACATGTTTATCTATTCATATATTATTTATATGCATACCTGTGTATGACTATATTTATAGATTATGTATGTGTGTGTGTGTGTGTGTAGATTCAGATCACATTTAGTAACTGATATAATAAATCTACACACACACATACACACACACACACACAAAAACATATATATTCAGCACAAATGCAAATACACACAAATATGATCAAGTGAATGGGAATGCATATTGACCCCAACTGTAAAATAACTTATGACATAAAGATTTAGTCCAATGTATTTATATCTTGGAGAGACATTGTAGATGAAAGATTTTTTTAAAAAGTCCTAAATATGAATAGGAAGAGGAGGGTAGATATTTCCTTTTTTTGGAAAATGTTCAATGCTTTCAATTATATAATGTTTCTCCTTGGACTAAAATCCTTCCTTTGAATTCTAATATTTATTTAATGATCTTATATGTTAGTGAATCATGAAATACTTCAGTCTCAGAAGAATCAAAAATCTTGATTATCCATAATGGAAAGTGACTTTTGACCAATTTCTACAAATTTATCATAATAATTTTTTTCTTTTTTTTTTTTTTTTGCAAGGCAATGGGCTTAGTTAAGTGGCTTGCCCAAGGCCACACAGCTAGGTAATTATTAAGTGTCTGAGGCTGGATTTGAACTCAGGCAGTCTGACTCCAGGGCTGGTGCTCTATCCACTGTGCCACCTAGCCACTAGCAATCAAAATAATTTTCATAAATGTTATTTAGAAAAGTATGCCTGACCAGAAAAGGATTTGAGTTGATTATGTAACTACTGTCAGCTTTTAAACATAGATGATCTGAATGATGGCTTTTTATTCTCAATCTTAAAAACCTTTGAAGAAGACAACTAGAACATTGATTGAATAAAATATGGAAAGATGGGTCATATGGGCTGAAAAAAACATAGGGGACTTGAAATTAATATTCCTGAAGGGAATAGTAGCCTTGATGACACCGGACATCTATTGCAGTGAGTAAGTAAAGGCAATATCTATGACAAGAACTTCAAGAAACTTTAAATATAAATAATTCTACTCAGAGATAGATATTGACTTTCTTATCATCTTATAATTAGTAATTGCCAGCTGTGTTATTATGCTGTGGACCATTCCAAGTTTAATAATTTTCATTTTACTATGACTTTAAAATTTTCCCCAATCCATTTGATTTCTATTATTTTTCTTTCCCCTAATGTGCCTCCCTTCACTTTTCTTTTTAAGCAAAACAATTTCTCAAGTTTACTATTTCATTTAATTGTTCTGCTTCGTTTCAGACTATTTCACTAGGAGAAGAAATACAGAGGTCATTTGGAAACTGACCCATTGCGAATAGCCTAAAAGCTTGAACCTGTTTGATTTCTGACCTGAACTACTTCACCTCTTCTCAGCAACATGATGCACACCTACTTCCTTGAATTCACTTTACTGGTGTCAAACTTAATTTGGATCCTTGATCAGCTTTAACCTTAATTCAGCTCAAAACTTCTGAAATCAATATTACCAACCTCAACCTCCGTTGTGGCAAGGATAACGTTTGTGTGCCACCACAAAACAGTACTGAATAACTAACATTAGGGATATTAAACTGCTCTGAATTTACTTAATCAGATTATAAATGTACTATCAAATTTCTAAGCAAATAAAATAGACCTGATCGTTAGAAACTGGGATTTGCTCTATTATCATTATCTCTCCTTTCTAAAAAGTACTGGCATTGAATAAATCACTGAATAACCTTTTTTCTGTTTCTGGGATTTGGACATGTTTCTCAAAAGAATAGTTGATGTCTCTCTGGTCTTGATTTCTGTCTCTTATTATTTGACCTTACCTTTGTCCTCAGTCCCAAACATCAGATCAAGTCAACTCAGCAGTCACTTGAAAGAAGCAAGGTGTGTAATATAAACAACAATGAAATATCTGGCCACAAAACTCTTATTGATCCTCAGGGGGCCTTTGAAGTAAGCCACACTGAAAATTCTTATAAGTGAGCTGACTGAACAAAGATTTTCTTGTATTTATAAGACATTTTCAAGCCACTAGGAAGCCAATTAGCAAAGTGTTAATTCAGTGTAGCACCTAGTGTCCTGAAATAATTAATACAGTTCAGTGATGGCCTATATCCCTAGGAAAGAGAATGATTTCTGCTCTAGAAAAATCCAACTGGTTGTGTGGGTTCATGTGCAGTGCTGGCTAATTACTGGGATAAGCCATTCTTAGGTCTGCCCACAAATTTTTCTTCTTCCCTCTGTAGTTTATACTTTTGAATATTATGCACCATTCATTTAATTCTAATACTTTTTTGTTTGAATCACTAATTATTGCCATGATGGGACATAATGATAAAATTTAAAGTTTTCAAAACCATGTTTTATACATACACACACACACACATATATATAAATATTTATTTAATTGATCTTTTTATTTTCTTAATTTTCTTTCACTGAGATTAGTATTGTCTTAATTTTCAAAGAAAAGAAACTGACTCAGAGAAGAAAAGTAACTTGATTGAAATCACAAAGCTAAAACACAAAAATACAGTTAACAAAATTAAGAAAAATAGTCATAACTGGCAAAGCAAAATTTATATCCACAATATATTTGGAACCACAGAAGTGATGTGACATCAGACTACCTCAGGTTGGTAAAAGAACACAAGACAAGCTCTTTGAATGATACTTAGATGAACTGAATCAATAAGTAGTTGAGTGATTTAATGAATCTGGAGGATTTAATGAAATTCAATCTCAAAAAAAGTCATCAAAAGACAGATATAAATGAATATTAGTTTTATACCTGAGAGGAATGTAGATTACTTATCCAATCTTCCATCTAATCGAACATTCTACAAATTCTTAAACACAATCCTGCCTTTCCTAAGTCTTATGTTCTCTAGTCTGAATATATCTAATGATTGATTACATTTAATCCTCAAGTATTATTACCAGGCTTCTCATCACTGTGGCATCTTTTTAGTTCTCCAAATTATAGGAATGAATCTCTCTAGAAATATGAACACAGAATTCAAAACTGTAGGTTTATAATCAATTAAATTAAGCCAAACTAAACATCATCTGAAATTACTTAATATTTGCTAGACAATGTGCAAGGTACAAGGAAAACAAATATTAAATGATTTTTTTAAAAGCCCCATAATGAAGAGATTTGAGTGGTTGAAGATTCAGAACTAGAGTTAGCTAGTTAACTAGCGCTAAGTATATTGATAAATGAGTCATTCACCATGAAGTGGTGATAACACCCAGGAGAGAGGTTTAAGATTGCCAAAAAGGTGCCACTAGGTGGCACAGTGAATAGAGCACCAGCCCTGGAGTCAGGAGTACCTGAGTTCAAACCTGACCTCAGGCACTTAATGATTACCTAGTTGTGTGGCTTTGGGCAAGTCACTTAACCCCATTTGCCTTGCAAAAACCTAAAAAAAAGAAAAGATTGCTGAAAAGAAACCTAGAGGGTAAAGAAAGAAGAGGATGGAACACCATGAATAGGAGGGAGCTGGATGATATGGAATAGATTAAGAAATCATCTAGTCTAAATCCTTAATTTTTAAAGAAGACTGAGATATATTTGAGAGATAAGTTAAATTAGATTAATGAGAGATTTCTTATTCTTTCCCAAAAAATCTGATTCTAAGTTCAGTAAGTACTCTTTCTTCTCTACAACAACTCTCCAAAATGTTTAATAAAAATATGGAAGAGAAAAGTGAACACACATAACTCATGTCTGTCAGTCCTATAAAGTACTTTGGTGAAGACTCTAGGACTCCGCATTTTGCAGGTTCTGAAAGCTAATAAGTCAGGGAGGCTTTAGGACTGTACTCTGTGAAAGTGTGGATGACCAAAAATTCCAGTCATTCTTGTCATGCTTATATTATAGAATAATTGATCTAAAGTCATAAGAAAGGGCTTTGGCGTTATCTCAGTCAACCAAATGATTTCAAAAGTGATGAAACTAAAGGCCAAGAACTGAAGTGATCTACACAGAAAAATAGTAAGATGCTGAACTGACATGCTGAAAAATTCTGAGGGATTAACTTATTTCATGTTTAATATGAATCAATATCATAATGAGGCAAGCAAAAACATCAAAACTAGACTACATTAGGAGAGGCAGTATTTTCAGGAATAGAGTGCTAATAGTCCTATATCTTCTACTTCTCTTAGAATCCATGTACAGTATCCTGTTCAGTCCTGAGCACAAAGTTTAATAACATTGATAAACTAGTGAATTTTCAAGTGGGATGGACAACCAGGATAGTTCTCTTCATATCTTATATTGATAAAATGAAAAATTTGACAGGATTATCACAGTAAAGAGAAGTCTCAGAAGGGATACAAAAATTATCTTTAAGTAGCTGAAGGTCTTCTATATGGAGGAGGGTTTAGATTTGTTCTCTTTGGCCTCAGACTCAAAAACAAGAGTAATCAGGAAAAAAATCCCAATGAAGCAAGTTTAGATTTGATGTTTGGAACTTTATTAAAATTATAACTGTCCAAAAATTAGATTGCACAGTCTTAAGAAAAGGTAGACTTCTGTGCTTGGAAACCTTCAAGCAGAAGCTGGAAAATCTTTTGCTAGGAGCATTATATTAGGGATTTCTTTCTTAGATAGGCTGAATCAGATGGCCACTGCAGCCTATTTCAGGTATGAAATTTTTGGATTGATTCTTTGCCTGGATTTGAAGCAAAACCTAATTTGTTTTAGTGAGGCAACATATTCTTAGTTCAAAGCTTCAGCATCTACTGGACCTCTTGATCTAATAAAAACTCCAATACAGCTTATTTTATGACTTGAAGTGACTTTCTAGAAAAGGATTCAAAGGACTCAAATAGTTGGACTCAAAAAAAAAAAAAGAAACATACAATGAAGTTGCTACTACATCTGGGACGTGGTTTAGAAATCCATGTTCAGTGGATAGAGACCTGGGTCTAGGGTCAGGGATATCTGAGTTCAAATCCAGTTACAGATACTCATGAGATGTGTGAACCTGAATAAGCCACTTAATCTATTGGAGAAGGAAATGATAAATTGCTCCAGGATCTTTGCCAAGAATACCTCATATGGGGTTAGAAATGACTGTTCAATAATAGTGATTTGATACATAATATTTTTATAAATTTATCTGTCTCTCTCTAGCCATCTATATATCCATCATCCATCATCCATCCATTTATCTATGCATCTATGTTTGTATGTATGTATCTATCTATGTATCTATCTATGCATCTATCATCTATCTATGTATCTATCTATCTATCTATCTAAATTTTCCCAATTACAAACTAGTTGACACTGAAAATGGAACATTATGAGCCAAATGCTGGGCATGGGTTTGATAGCTTCTGATCTATTCTAACCTCATTCAAAATGTAGGAATTCTTTATATGGTGTCTCTAGCAAATAACTACCTAATTTACTTGAACATGCTTTACTAGGATACATTCATTATCCCCAATTACTTTTAGAATTACATTGTCCCCCCCACACACATACTTCTTATGGGGAAGCACAGGACAAGAACTACAATTTGGTGGCAAAAATAATTTGCATTGATAGGAATAATTTCATGTTTCTAGTTGCAAGAGGAAACAATGGGAATTACTTCATTATTTAATTTGGCCACACCACAGTTTGTGAATATGGGGGTCTCTAAGCAATTTTAACAGAGGGTTGAATTTACACTATCTGAGTGAGCCAATGAAATCAATCAATCAGTTTCTCTATCTCGTTCTCTGTCTCTCTCTGTCTCTCTGTCTCTATACATATATACATGTATATATAAGTGCGTGCATATATATATATATATATGTGTATATATATACATATCTATGTATGTATTTAAGTTGCAGACACTAAAACTGAAAGTGAAAGTGACCCTTGTGCTAATCTATTCTTTCCAAATCAATGGTTCTACCCAATTCCTCTCTTTTTTATTTTTTATTTTATTTTTTTGAGACTTGAATTCCCTATCACACCCAAGCTAGAAGGAAAAAGATTTTATCTTTCCACATGAAAAGTTGAAAACAATCATCCTGTTAACATCTTTCTTCCCTTGACCAAAACTTATCTTTTGACTAAAATTACTTGTCGTATGTCTCCTCCCCCATACACACATTCTTCTTGTTATCATCATGTGTTGTTCAGATTCTCATCTGTTCATTATAGTTCTCAAAATGTGTTACCTAGAATTAAGCATGATATCCTGTGTTCTGACAAGTACAGAAAAGAATAAACCTCTTTTTCCTCTTCACTCTGGACACACAATCTCTCTCAAGTCCAGTCTAAGATTATATTCACTTGCATTGTTGAGCTATACTACAGACTTATAATTGGATTTTATTTACTAAAGCCCCTAGATCTATTTCTTAAGAATTTTCTTGTCATGCTTTTTTCATCTTGTACTTAGTATCCTACTCCTCATACGGGTTTTGTTCTCAGTTACTGATCTGCTTTCTTTTTGCATTCATTGTCTTTGACTTTACCTTGCACCATAAAACTATAAAGATTCCTTTCAATGGAGTGTAATCTCCATTTATATAATCCCCATTATCCCCTGGATAAGGCTGTTGAGTCATTTTAGGAATGTCCAACTGTGCATGACCCCATTTTGGTATTTTTGTGGCGAAAATACTGAAATGGTTTGCCATTTCTTTCTCCAGTTTATTTACAGATGAAGAGCTGAAGCAAGAACATGTTACATTATTTGCCCATGGTCATACAGCTAGTAAGTGTCTAAGGCTAGATTTGAACTCATGAAGATGAGTCTTCCTGATTCCAAGTCCAGTGATTCATTTTAACACCCAGATACCTTGCAATAGATACTAGATAGCTCTTTGGCTTGTAATTATAAGGAAAGTACCTGCAATAGAATACAAATTTTTTCTATCTTACCCTCTTTATTTCTTTCCACCCCCATCTCAAAAAATCAACATTCTATTTGAATTCTCCTAAATTTGAAGGTAAATATTTGAGAATTTTTAAAAAGGGTTGCATGTGTAGACTCCATTGTTGACAAATTCCTGTTCATGGGTAGGATGGCTTAAACAAACTAGAATCGATAGTCACCATTAATAATGACAGAAACCACATGGAGGTCCCACAGGCAATGCTTAAAAAGGTCATCCACAAACACATTCCAACTCAGTGTTTTTATTTTTACCCTCCCACTGGCAAAAACCCAATTACTTGGTTTTTGGATGTCAGTATCTTCATCAGCACCACACAGCAGAAAGCAAAACATACTTAGGCGACACTTTTTTTTAGCTGTAGGCAGATCTGATTAATGAGGCAAGGGCTGAAATTAACTTTTCCTCCTGTCATGTATATTTTCTGAGTAGTGTAAAATCCCCTTTGTAATGCTATTCATTAACATTTTCACCACCAATAACCATGTTGAAATATAATGTGATTCTCACTGTAGCAGGCATCCATCCATGTCCTATTATCCTTGTAAATAAAATGTGACGTGATTTGATATTAATGCAGACAAATTTGTCCATTTAGAGAGCTCTTCCATCAATGTAAATATTATCCAATATTGCATCTAGTCTGGGTTTATCTATATTTTCATGTCCCTGTCTATGTCTATGTAATTATGTTTCACAAATGTCCACAACTGTAGGTATATTTTTATTTATACTCATATGCACAAATATATACATATAAAAAATTCAATTCTTTCAGTCAACCTTTGTGATTCCTTTTGGGGTGTCCTTGGCAGATTTTCCATTTCCTTCTCCAGGACATTTTACAAATGAGGAAACTGAAACAAGTAGTGTCAAGTGGCTTACCCCAAATCTTAAAACTAGTGTTTGAAGTTGGAGGTGATTCAAAATAAAGTATTCTGTTCACTGCACTGTCCCTACATATAATGTATAATCAAATCCTGATTCAAATATATATTAGCTATGTGAATTTAACCTTTTTGAATCCTATTTTTCTCATCTGTAAAATGGGCATGTTTAGACCACTTTCCTTAAAAGGAATGTTGTGAGGAAAACTTTGGAAACTTTAAAGTCTTTTTTTTTTAGGTTTTTGCAAGGCAAATGGGGTTAAGTGACTTGCCCAAGGCCACACAGCTAGGTAATTATTAAGTGTCTGAAACCAGTTTTGAACTCAGGTACTCCTGACTCCAGGGCCAGTACTCTATCCACTGTGCCACCTAGCCACCCCAAAACTTTAAAGTCTTATGAATTCATTCATAATGTTTTCTTGTACTTTAATTTCTTAAATTGTCTGCTAAATGTTGATCCCATCAACAATACAGATTGAAACCCCTGCCCTCCAAGAAACATGGTTTAATAGAGTTTTTAATAAGTTGTTGAGGCAAAATAAAATACAAAATTAAATATTAAAAATATCCCAAACTAAAAAGGAGCCTTTGATCTTCTAGCAGAGCTAGTCTTATGTCAACAGATATAGTTCAGCAATTAGCTGTATAGGAAACCTTCTTTCTACAGGAAGGAAATGCTCATATGGTAATTCTGTGTTCAGTTCTTTGTAACACTTTTAGGAAGACCAATGAATAGGTATTTAGATGGCATAGTGAATAGAGATGATGGTCCTGAAGAGAGGAAGATTCATCTTTCTAAATTCAAACCTAGCCTCAGCACTTACTTGCATTGTGGCCCTGAATAAGTCACTTAAGCCTATTTGCCTCTGTTTTTCATCTATAAAAAATTCTAGGGAAGTAAATGACAAACCATTCCAGTATCTTTCCAAAGAACACTCCTAGTAGGGTTACAGAGAGTTGGACCTGATTAATATGAATGAAGAAAAACATTGAATAGTTTTAGAACACTGAGAAGTCAACTTGTTGGATAAATGAGCACTGGAATCATCCAATATGAACGCTTTAAAAGAACTTGAGATCTTTAACCAAAGAAGAGAAAGGTTGATAAGGGTAGCAAGAAAGAATCAAGCATTAAAAGAGATTTTATAAAGGAGTAATTTAAATTTTGTTTCCAGAGAATCGAAGGTTGCCTATCAATTGACCAATCAAAATTAATGAAAAGACATTAATTAATCATGGGTAGATTCATGCCCAATGCTAAGTGTGGAGTATAACAATCAAATGGGGACATATGATTTAAAATATTAAGCTCATGTGAAATATAATTTAAATGAAAAAAGAAAGGAGCTCATAGAGAAGATCACTCACATCTCAGGGAACTGAGAAATTGTTCTTAAAGAAAGTAAAATTTAAGTGGATATATGAAGAAACCCATGAAAATTAAGAAGTGAAGACAAAGAGAGAACTTTCAAGGCATGGGAGATAACCATTACAAATACATGTTAAAGGAAGATAGTGTGTTGTGTGTGAAGAACGCACATAAGTTAAAGTCAGTAGACTGAAGAATAATAGACGAATGTTGCAGAGAGAATAATTCCAGGATTGATTGGAAAAAAAAAGGTAACTTATTCGTACTTAGGTCTGATTTAAAGTGATAAACTTTACATCACTGAACCCCATCAGGAAATTACTTCAAATATCCCAACTCCATCCCTACCATTAGGGATTTTTTTTACATTATTTTAGAAAATAATTTAATTGATATTGTTGGGTTAGATTGTACTTGAGTTCCCTTCCAGCATTTTGATTCTGTGACTCTCTGAATACTTGAATTGTCAAAGCCTAATCTCCACTGGTACATGTTCTTTTTATTTAATTAATTAAATATTTTTACCCAGGGGCAGTATAAAATGACAATAAAAGAGTTGTGATTACACTCCCATAGGAAAATTTGAAATGTACAATTATGATCACACAGAAATATAAGTAAATATATATGCATATATAATTTTTAAAGCCAAATGCATATACTACATGATTTATATTATAGTTCTTTAACATGTATATGCTATATTAATTTTATGTGATAAATATGAAATAATGAATAATGTATTTCAACATACTTCTAAGAGTGTTTATATCTGTGATCTCACTGATGTAATTAATTCCCAGAATGGTGAATGAACAAATATTCATAGATAAAATACACACACAATTATATATATATATATATATATATGTATATGCATGTTACTAAACATACCATGTTACAATGTAAAATAAGTTTTACTTGATGACACAAAATGCAGTGTTCACTACAAAAGAATCTTTAACTAAATGGATGTAAGATCATGTGGATTTTTAAACAGTAGAATAACCAAAGTTTCCCTCCCAAGTGAAATACCCTCTTCAAATGGAGATTTTTTCTTTTTTTCCTTTTTTCCCCCCCCCAAGGCAATGAGGTTACTTGGCTTGCCCAAGGCCACATAGCTAGGGTATTATTAAGTATTTGAGGCCTCATCTGAACTCAGGTACTCCTGACTCCAGGGCCTGTGCTCTATCCACTGCACCACCTAGCTGCCTCCAAATGGAGTTTTTTTAAAGCATATTTTGAAATTCTTTCCAACACTTAATAATAAAATTGATAAGAGCTTAATTTTTCTTTTCCCAGTCTATATGTATCTAAGAAAGTTCATGAGTATTGAAATCATCTGTGTTTCCGAAAAATGTTACATATTTTCATGTAATTAGGAAAATTTGATACTAATAACAAATAATATATTCATGACATGAGCTAGTCATCCACAAAAATTCAAAATGAAAAAAAGTTAACGACCCATTTACTGGAAAGTGAAAAAAATAGTATTTTAAGGCTATTGCAAATATAAAAATATGGACATGTTTTTCATTTTCCATCTGAAAAGAATAATTAAAGTCAAGTGGGGCAAAATTAATAGATTCCTAAAGTGAAAAAAAATCAATGTCCTTTGAAATGGAGGATATCACAGAGGTTGAAATGTCCAGGCTCCCAAATTATGCTGGAATTCCCAATTGAATTTTGATTACTGCTTTTTTTTAACTAATTCCATGGTTAGGGATAGGAATTTCATGATATCTGATGTAATTCATTCCATTTTTGAAAATAAATTTTTTTGAAACACTCATGATTCTTCTTACTTTGAATTAAAAATATTTTTTGCTACAAGTTTGATCAAGATTCTGACTTCTGTAATTAAAAAAAATAGATCCAATATTTAATTTTAAATTATTAAGATATTTAACTTACTTCCTTCAAATCTTCTTTTCTCCAGATTGAAGCACCCTTCAATCATTCTTTTATAGCCTATGATTGACTCTCCTAAACATTCTCTTCACTGATCTCTGACTGTATTCAGATTCAGCATACTCATTAAAATGAACTACCAAACATTGATCACAGATCTCTAGATATGATTTGACTAGGATAAAGGACAAGTTCATCCAGGCTGCTGGATTTATATTCTAGATTGCCCTATAAGAAATGACAAGCAGTATGATTTTGGGAAATATCAAAGAAGTTTTATATGAACTAATGCAATTTCAAGTGAACAGCAGAACATTGTGTATAGTATGTGTATTCTTTGATCAAAACAATGATCCAAGATAATTCTAAAGAACTTAAGATGAAGAATGCTCTCCAGTTCCAGAGAGAGAGAACAAGAACTGAAGGAATCTGAATTCACATGGAATCCTTTTTTTCAATTTCAATATTTTTCTTGTTTATTAGCATTATGACTTTTATGGAAATATCTGTTGAATAATTTTACATGTATATATGATATCACAGTTCTTGCTTTTTCAACAAAGAGGTGTGGAATGGAAGGAAGAGGAAAAATTAAGAATAAAAGAAGAGAGGCTAAATCAACAATAAATTAATTTTTAAAAACACCAAAAAGTTAGCAGAGGTCAGAAAAGGACTCAGAAGATTTCTAATACAAGGAAGATTTCAGTTATGATTTACAGATTAAACAAGTTAAATTTTTAAACAAAGATTTATATACTGGGGAAATTTCATCTGGTACTTAATCATGAATATGGATCACCAAAATGAATTCTTCTTCTTGTGAAATATTTAAATACTTCTCAAACTTTCAGCCAAGAAGTCAGAGAGAAGACAGGCACTGGGCTAAGGTCTCCTGATCTTCCCTTATAAATAATATAAAAAATTTATTAACAGAAAATCATTTGACAAAACCCAGAAAAAGAATTTAGGAGAAGAACATCTACCTCATGGTCTGTCTCCAGGGATCATGGGTGAGTTGGGTGCAGGGAGCAGAGAGCCACTGGGGGCAGGGTGAGAGCCTGACTTATCTAGGATCAGCTGCAAAAGCATTGACTATGGGAGTTGAAGTCTAAGAGCCAAATGGGGCATGGAGGCTGTGAATGGAAGACAAGTTCCAGAGAAGACAGTTGAAGACATCTATCTGCTGGGCTATTCTGTTCTGGAGGATATCAGACTCTATACTTCTACTTTTGCAGAGTCCTCTTCCCAGAATAAACACAGTAATAGCCCCAGGCTCAGGTGTGGGCAGCAGAGCTCCTTCAGCTGAATAGGGAGAATAAATACTTCTCCCCTGGGCAGAGCCCACATTGTTCAAGGATAAAAGTATCCAGCAACTTCACCCACCCAGGCCTAGGGAGAGTGCTTCAAATCAAGGTCACAGACACTCCAGAGAAAGCAACCAGCACCCCCTACTGACCAGCCCACTTGGAGTTACTAAACCAATTGAGTAAAACCTCTAGCACTCCCTAGTGGCCGACCCACTTGGAGCTACTAAGCCGAGTGAGTAAAGCCTCTAGCACACATTATTAGATGGCCCACTTGGAGTAATTAAATTAAGGGACTAAAGCCACCAGTACCCCTTAATGGCCAGCACACTTGGAGTTGTTAAACTTAGTTCAAAAAGCCTCTAGGGATCTCAACACCAAACTTCTGTGAGCCAGGCCCTCCTGCAACATATGATCTCAGGAAAAATGAAGAAAAGCCAGCAGAAAAGGGGGAGGGGTTCCATAGAAAATTACCTAGAAGTTAATGACACTAATTCATAGAGATCTGGAACCTCAGAGGAGAATGTGATTTAGTCTCCAGCCCAGAAATACTTCCTTGAAGAAATAAGGAAGAAGTTTAAAAATCAATTGGAAAATTTGGGAGAGAAAATTAACATCTTGCAACAAGAAAACAAATCCTTGGAAAATCCAATTGAACAAAGAAAATAATTCTCTCAAAACCTCAATTGGGCAAATGGAAAACTCTTTCAAAATTAGAATTGACCAACTGGGAAAGGAGTTGGAAAAGATAAATAAAGAAAAAATTCTTCTTTAAAAACAAGAAGGGGGGTCAGCTAGGTGGCATAGTGGATAAAGCACTGACTCTGGAGTCAGGAGATACCTGGGTTCAAATCTGGTCTCAGACAGGTAATAATTAACTAGCTGTGTGGCCTTGGGCAAGCCACTTAACCACATTTGCCTTGCAAAAAAAAAAAACTAAAAAAAAAGAAAGGATTCTGTGGATGCTAATGAGTTCATGAGACAACAAGAATCTGTTAAACAAAAGCAAAAAATCAAAAAAAAAAGAAAATGTAAAATACCTCATCAGCAAAACCACTGACCTTGAGAGTAGAAACAGGAGAGTCAATCTAAGAATCATTAGGCTTCCTGAAAATATTGAAGGGAAAAAAAGAGTGGTCTTAATATTACAGGATTTAGTAATAGAAAATTGCCCTGACATCATGGAGCCATAGGGCAAAATAGTTATTGAAAGAATACATTAATTCCTTCTGGAAAGGGATCCCAAAAAAGAAAACACCAAGGAATATTTTTTTATTTCATTTTTTGCAAGCCAATTGAGGTTAAGTGGGCTTGCCCAAGGACACAGAGCTAGGTAATTATTAAGTGTCTGAGGCCAGATTTGAACTGAGGTACTCCTGACTCCAGGGTAAGTGCTCTATCCACTGAACCACCTAGCCACCCCCAAGGTATACTGTTGCCAAGTTCCAGAAATATCAGATAAAAGAGAAAATCTTGCAAGCAGCCAGAAAGAAAAAAATTTAGATACCAAGGAGCCACAGTAAGTATTACACAGGACCTGTTTGCATGAGCATTAAGGGATTGAAGAGCCTGGAATTCAATATTCCTAAAAGTAAGAGAGGTTGGAATACAGCCAAGAATTCACTATTGAGAAAAGCTGAACCTTCTCTTCCAGAGAAAAAGATGGACATTTAATGAAACAGGAGACTTTCATCTTTTCCTGATCAAAAGACCAGAGCTTAATAGAAAATTTGTCCTTCAAAGAGGAGACCCAAGAGACACATGAAAAGATAAAAAAAAAAAAAGAAACTGCTATCCAAAAATATGAAACAGGCTATATCACTACTTGGAGAAAACATCAATAACTCTGGAGAATTTTAACTCTATTACAGAGAATAAATATACTTAGCCAGAACTGATGGACGTTCATCACTTTTCTGTGACTCAGAATGATTTAAAACCAATACCTCATTAAAAAAGGGGGGCAGTAAAGAGATGGGAGGATGGAGGTGCTTGAATGGAAGTAAATCTCATTACAATAAGAGTTATATAGGACCTATTACAATAGAGGGTAAGAAGGGAGGAAGTGAGAACCACCTGAACCTTACTCTCATCAGATTTGATTAAAGTTAACATATATACATTTAGTTAAGTTAAGAAATTTATCTTAATTTTCAAGATTTAAAAAGGGAAAAGGGGAGGGGGGAGGAAAAAGGGAACTAACAGAATGAAAGTAAGGAAGAAGTGTCAAAGGGAAAGGGGAAAGAAATGGGAGAGGTGTTGATTTTATGAGGGCAAGCACACTGAAGGTGGTGGTATTCAGAAACAAAACACTGGGAATATGGGTAAAGTGAAATAAAAGGAAAAATATAAACAGAGGGAAGATAGCATGGGGAGCAATAAAGAGTTAGTAATTATAACTTTGAATGTGAATGGGTTGAACTCTCCCTTAAAATGTAAGTGAATACCAGAGTGGATTAAAAACCAGAATATTTCAAATGCAAAATAATTTCAATACTAAATAGTTATACACCAAATGGGATAGCATCCAAATTCTTAGAGGAGAACTTGAAGGAGTTCCAGGAACACATAGAAAGCAAAACTTTACTGGTGGGAGACCTCAACCTCCCCCTCTCCAATTTAGATAAATGTAAGCATAAAATAAACAATAAGGAAGTTAAAGAGGTAAATAGATTGTTAGAAAACCTAGGTCTGATAGACCTATGGAGGAAATTAAATGGGGATAGAAAAGAAAAAAAACTATTTTTTTTTCTGCAGTACATGGTACTACACAAAAATTGACCATATACTATGGCATAAAAACCTAATGATCAATCTCAGAAAGGCAGAAATAGTGAATACTTCTTTCTCAGATACTAATGCAACAAAAATCACAAGCAATATTGGTCCATGGAGATATAGACCCAAAACTAATTGGATACTAAACAACCTTATTTTAAAGAATGAGTCTATCAAAAAACAAATTAGAGAAAGAATTAATTATTTCATCTTAGATAATGACAATAATGAGACAACATACTAAAACTTTTGGGATACAGGCAATGCAGATGTCGGGGATGCAATATATCTTTCAATGCTTACATGAATAAATTAGAGAAAGAGGAAATCAACAAACTAAACATGCAACTAAAACAATTAGAGAAAGAACAAATTTAAAAGCCCAACTAAATGCCAAATTTAGATTCTAAAAATTAAAGGAGAAATTAATAAAATCAAAAGCAAGAAAACTATTGAAATAATAAATAAAATCAAAAGTTGGTTTTATGGGGAAAAAATGAAATTGCCAAGCCTCTGGATACTTTGATTAAAAAAAGAAAGAAGAAAAACAAATGGCAAGTATTATAAATGAAAAAAGATAAACTTACCACCAATGAGGAGAAAATTAAAGTAATAATTCAGAATTATTTTGCCCTACTCTATTTCTACTCTATTTTATTATCTAAGTGAAATGGACAAATACATACAAAAATATAAGTTGTCCAGGTTAAATGAAGAGGAAATTAAATACCTAAATAATCCTATCTCAGAAAAAGAAATTTTATAAGCCATTACTAAATTCCCTAAGAAAAAATCTTCAGGGCCAGATGCATTCACAAGTTTAATTCTATTAAACATTTAAGAAACAATTTGTTCCAATTTTATATAAACTCTTTGGAAAAGTAGGTGAAGACAGAACTTTGCTTAACTCTTTCTTTGACACCAATATGGTGCTGATACCTAAACCAGGAAGAGTTAAAACAGAGAAAGAAAATTATAACCTATATCCCTGTTGAATATAAATTAGAAAATCTTAAATATAATCTTAGCAAAATGATCATAACAAGTTATCTCTAGGATAATATATTATGACCAAGTAGGATTCATCCCAGGAATGTAGGGTTGGTTCAATGTTAGGAAAACTGATAGTGTTAATTATATCAGTTACAAACTTATCAGAAGTCATATGATTTTATCAATAGGTACTGAAAAAGTGTTTGATGAAATACAGCCCTCCTTCCTTCTAAAAACAGTAGAGAGTGTAGGAATAAATGGATTATTCCTTAGAATATTAACCAGTATCTACCTGAAACAATCGACAAGCATTATACGCAATTGGGAAAGTCTAGAGGTATTCCCAATAAGATGAGGTGAAACAAGGATGTCCATTATCATAACTATTCAATATTGTTTTAGAAATGTTAGCTTCAGCAATAAGAGAAGAAAAAGAAATTGAAAGAATTAGAATTGGAAAGGAAGAAACAAAACTCTCACTCTTTGCAGATGATATGATGGTATACCAAGAGAATCCCAAAAAATCATCTAAAAAAAACTATCAGAACTAATTAGCAACTTTAGCAAAGTGGCAGGATATAAAATAAACTATCATAAATCCTGAACTTTTCTATCTATGCCTAAAAAAATGCAGCAGAAAGAGCTAGAAAGAGTAATCCTATTCAAAGTAACTTCAGTGTAAAATAATTGGTAGCCTACCTGCCAAGGAATACTCAGAAACTTTTTGAAAACAATTATGAAACACTTTTCACACAAGTAAAATACCTAATATAATAAAAATGCCAATGCTACCAAAATTATACTACTTCTTTAGTGCCCTACCAATCAAAATCCCCAAAAATTACTTTAATGAATTAGAAAAAATGTTAAGTATATTTATTTGGAGAAATAAAAAGTCTAGAATTTCTAGGGATTTAATGAAAAAAATTGAAAAAGGAGGTGGCTTAGCTTTAAAGAGATCTAAAAATTATATGATGTTGGCTAAGAAATAGAGTGGTGGATCAGCGGAATAGACTAGTTACAATAGCAAGAAATTATTATAGTAATCTGCTATTTCATGAACCCAAAGAGTTCAGCTTTTGGGTTAAAAACTCTCTCTTCGATAAAAACTGTTGGGAAAATTTCAGCTTAGTATGCTAGGAACTGTAATTTGCCAAATACCTCACACCCTATACCAAGATAAGATCAAAATGGATAAAGGATTTAGACATTAAAAAACAATATTATAAGCAACCTAGGAGATCAAAGAATAGTTTGCCTGTCAGATCTTTGGAAAGAGATGCAGTTTATGACCAAGGAAGAGATGGAGAACATTATTGAAAACAAACTAGATAATTTCAATTACATTAATTAAAAGTCTTTTGCACAGACAAAACTTCCATAACCAAGATCAGAAGAAATGTAGTAAACTGGGAAACAATCTTTACAACTTGTACTTCATACAAAGGACTCATTTCTAAAATATACAGAGAACTGAGACAAATTTTTAGAAAAACAAGCCATTTCTTTATTGACAAATGGTCAAAGAATATGGAAAGGCAATTTACAGATGAGGAAATCATAACAATCCATAGTCATATGAAAAATTTCTCTAAATCACTACTTATTAGAGAAATGAAAATTAAAGCATCTCTGTAGTACCACCTCACATCTTTCAGACTGGTCAATATGACCAGAAAGAACAATAATCAATGTTGGGAGGAATGTGGGAAATCTGTGACACTAATGCATTGTTGGCAGATCTGTGAACTCATCCAACCTTTCTGGAGAGCAATTTGGAAATTCACCCAAAGGGCAACAAAAATGTGCATATCCTTGTATCCAGAGATTCCACTACTAAATTTATTCCTTGAAGAGATTTATGAAAAAGGGTAAAAACCTCACTTGTTAAAAAATATTCATAGTAGCCCTGTTTGTGGTGGCAAAAAAATGTAAATTGAGTGAAAGCCCATCAATTGGGAAATGGCTTAATAAACTATGGTTATATATATGTGATGGAACACTATCTATTGTTCTTTTAAAAACCAGGAGGGATGGGAATTCAGGAAAGTCTGGAAGGAATTCCATGAACTTCTATTGAGGGAGATGAGCAGAACCAGAAGAAAACTGTACAATCTAACAACAACATATGGGTGATAATCAACCTTAATGGTTGATGGACTTGCTCATTCCATCAGTGCATCAGTCAGGCATAATTTTGGTATATCTGTGATGGAGAATGCCATCTGTATCCAGAGAAATAATTGTAGAGTTTGAACCAAAATCAAAGTCTTTTTCCTTTAATTTTTAATTTAAAATTTTTTTAATTGTTTGCCACCACAAACAGGGTTACTATGAATATTTTTTTACAAGTGAAGTTTTTACCCTTTTTCATAAAGCTCTTCAAGGTATAAATCTAGTAGTGGAATCTCTGGATCCAAGGGTATGCACATTTTTGTTGCCCTTTGGGTGAATTTCCAAATTGCTCTCCAGAAAGGTTGGATGAGTTCACAGATCCGCCAACAATGCATTATGTAATTCTGCTATCTCTTATACTTTTCCCCCCTTAAGGATATGATTTCTCTCTCATTACATTCAACTTAAATCAATGTATACATTGGAAACTGTAAAGATTGGCAAACTATTTTCTGTGGCAGGGGGAAGTGAAGCAAGATTAGGGGGAAAATTATGAAATTTCAAATTAAATAAATAAATTTTTAAAAAATAAATAAATACTTCTCAATTTCATCTTCCTTCTGTAACCCAAATCCCAATTCCTATTGGTGTACAATTATGTCCTCATTGATTAAGATAGATGTCCCATTACTGCAGAAGGGACAGGAAGGCTTTAGTCTTTTCTTTTTTGATTTTCACTCTCTTTGCATCTCTAGTGTCTTTTTGGATTCTGCATGTTCTTTGAGCTCATCTGACTTCAGACTCTGAGGGGGAATAAAGATAATGCCAATATCCAATTTAGACACTGAAGGGAGAATAAATCTCTAGGAAGTTACTAAAATGAGAGCAGCTATTAGTATTCACAATATTTTCATATCTTTATCTCCAACTTCCTATACTAGAGACTTCCACAACTTTTTCCTTGAGTGAGATCTGGGATTTTCTCTCTTAGCTCAACTGAGTTACCTTGCACCAAATGAATGACCTTCTTCTATCTTGTTTGATATGTGTATTCACCTATGCCTACTATCTCTGTTTTCTGTTTGATTTTTTTGTCACCTTATGTAAATTAGTTTCTTTATTATTTCTTATATTTTTTTATTATAAAACTGGTGTAGGAAAGAAAGAATTCAAACCTTATATATAAACTTTTTCCCTTCCACTAATGAAAGATTAAAAATTTAGCCTGAATTTAAAAAAAGCACACTGTAAAAAGAACATTTCCAAAACAATATTTAAGGTAGCCGATAGCTATAATTCCACTCTGGTACCCCCTCTGAAAAAGCAAGAATAGTAAAAGTTTTTGCCCCAACCTCCTCCAACCTCCTACTTCCCCTTTTGGGGACAATTAAAGACTCTCTTAAAGAAGCCTGAAAGGAGAAGAAGCTATTTTTACCTCTCTTATAGCCACAAAATGACATGCTCTTACTATTTGTAATGGTACACTTTTTTTTTAAGTTTCTTATTTTTCAAGGCAATGGGGTTAAGTGGCTTGCCCAAGGCCACACAGTTGGGTAATTATTAAGTGTTTGAGGCTGGATTTGAACTCAGTATTCCTGACTCCATGGTCAGTGCTCTATCCACTATGCCACCTAGCCACCCCTATAATGGGATACTTTTGCCACACTTTAAATGTGAAGCATAAAGTTAATTTATCTTTTTGGACCAATTGTTTAGGATCCATAAACTGTTCAATTCAACCTAAGTAAAGTCATATTGTTCTTCAATATGACAATGTTACAAGACTTCTCCTTCCATCATAAAATTGTTTGAATGTTTTATGCTTTATTCTGAATTAATGTTGATGGTGAATAATAGTTGAATGGTTACCTCTAACAAAGATTATATTTGAATTTTTTTTAACAAAGATGTCAAGTTTAAAAACATTAAAGTGTCTATCATGTACAGAGGACTATGGCATATGTTGATAAAGATGTAAAGATATATGAAAATGTTCTTTCTATTTAGAGAAAAAAATGGATACAGCCTAAAATGTCTGCTTTAAGTAGATCATACTAATATATAAAAATGGATTATCTGAAGTCTAATAAAAGAAGTCTGTTTTTTGATGTTGTTTCTTTTGTTATTTTTGTTTGTTTACATCTAGGAAGATCTAGGAACCCTTCATAGAGTTGATATTTGAACTCAGTATTAAAAGACAAATATTAGAGATGAAGAGGGGATTGTCATCAAATAGACTTTCCAGGATGATGTTCTGATGTGAATGAGAACAGAGAAATAAAAAAAAAATGGGGATATAGGTTTATCATTCAGTTTAGCTGAACCTAGATGGGGCAAACAAGCAATAAGGTTACCAAAAAAGGGTGAAACAGAATGAGGAGCCTATAAGTACAGAGTTTGAACTTTATTTACAAACCATGAAGGAACGAGTGTTGGAATATTACCCAGTAATATGTTTCAAATATTATTATGAAGATAAACCAGACAAAATCTGTGATGCTACTTATGAATATTCTCTATGACATAAATTCCCTAGTATTAATATGTTTATGGTGATGTCTGGTGAAGATAATGGGATAAGGAGAAAAGGCAATAAATGAGAAGAGTTCCACAAAGTTAAATTCTTTTTTCTTGCCATTCTGGTATCTTAAAGTGATAAATCGTAATTTGGAGGAGATTCCAGTCATGATCTAAGTCTCTAATCAAAATGTCCTCTTTTTGATCTTCCCAACTGAATCTTCGGCAAAACAGGAAGCTTATTGGATAGCTTCTTTCCACCCTCTGAATCTAAAGTGCAAGTTACTTTAATTCATGAGTAATGTATTTTACAAGTACAAGGTAATATATTCCTCCATTTTTCTCTGAGTTGCAATGACGTTAATTCTTCCCACCCTTTTTAATAATAAATGCAATTTATTTATAGATTATAGCATAACATTACATAAAATGTATTACTTTTCAATTTGCTTATTGTTAATGATAAATGAAATAATAATTAATATAACACTTTACAAAATGCCCATATAATTATTGTTCCTCGATACCAACCATGGAAAATTGGTACTATGATTTTTTTTCTATTTTTTTCAGAAGAATAAAATGGAACAAAAATTAAGTTACTTGGTAATGGCCATTCCAATAGTAACTTTGCGACTGGATATGGATTTGAGACTTACTAGTACCACAGTCAATACTGTATCCTCTATATCACCTAGATGTCTTATTTACAGCTAGATAGTTATTTATGGCTTTAGATTTTGGAAAGCACTTTACAGATATATATATATATATATATATATATATATATATATATATATATATATATATCCTCATTAATCCTTATAACAGTGATATGAGACAAGTATTAGTATTTTGAATCAGAAGACCTGAAATGTAGACCTACTTCAGCATTAAACAGTGATAATACACATTTAAATTCCTTGTTATCTTTGAAGCTGTTCTTCCATTTAAAACAGTTATAATAGCACATGTATCACTATACTCACTGTATTGAATTACTGTAGTATAATAGAAGTAATACCATATTTGTCTAGAGTCAAAAGAAGTGAGTTCAAATTCCACCTTCCTATCTGCACAAACTCTTGTAAAATAGTTCCCCCTACTAGTGGTTTCAAGAGAATATGGAAAATTGCTTGTAAATCATGTTGGAGTAGGAATTTCTGTTCAGGTAGAGATCATACTCAAAGATTTACAAGCTCTCTTCCCATTTCTGTTATTCAGTAATTTCCTCCAATCCTCTTGCCTTGCCCTAATTTCCTGAGGCAAAACATTTTGCCACTTGCATCATCTATACTAAGTACCTATGTTGTCACTAAGCTAATCCAAACTGCTTTCAGTCAGTTCCAACAGCCACATACTCTTGCTCCTGGAGCATAGCATATCAAACAAAAGACAAACACATGGACAACAGCAGGAAAAGAATATAGACACATACCTCATGAGGAATGGATCTGTTAAGTGACTGCAATTTGGTCTGAGAAGGTGCATTTCTTGTAATGACACACAATAAATACCCTAGATGTAGCCTGTTTATACTCATTATGACTAGAGAAGGATCACTAATTTCACTTATGATTTCTTGGGGAAAAATTCTGAGGAAATATTAGAATTCAGTCATTGTTTATTTATCAGAATGGTGAAAATTGTGAGCAGGAGTTAGTAGTATTGACTTCCAAAGAGGAACATTCTCTACATCTCAGTAAATTTAAGAATTTGGAAAGCACTGTGTTTAAACTGTTTATTTATGGATGATAAGACTGAGGTCTATATAATAACTGCTTGCCTAAGATTAAACAGTATTCTGTTTTTTTTTTTCAGACTTAAAACTTGATGGGTATCTTTATTTCCATCTTCTAATTTTCTCTTCCTCATAATTAATCTATTGCTACTGCTAAATCACAGCTTAAAGTTCACAAAGAACTCCTTTTTTGAGTCAATAAATATTTATTAAATATTTACTGTTTGACAATATTGTAGTAAGAGCTGAGGATACAGATTTTTAAAAAAGTCCCTGCCCCCCATGATCTATTTTTTATTTATTTTCATCCATATGCACATGTACATTTCTAAGTTACAAAATTTTCTTCCACCCTCCCTTCCCAACCCTCCCTTCAGTGGTGAACAGTCATGTTAGCATTGTATATACACATATTTTTTAAATTTATTTAATTATTTTCATCCATAGGCACATGTATATTTTTAAATTACAAAATTTCCATCCATTCTCCATACCCACCCACCTCTCCTCAGTGACAAACAGTCAGGTTAGCATGATACATGCATATTTTTATAAGCAGGTTTACAGATTAGTAATTTTCAGTATGAGGAAATAAGATTAAAAGAAAGAGATACATAAGAGATAATTTTTGTAAAGTGCATCAGACTCTGAAGGGTTGGTTTTTTGTGTGTTTTGTTTTGTTTTTCTTCCTCTCGATGGGGATAACATAGTCCATAGCTCCTAGTACAGCTTTTCTACCTCTCTGGACTGCTGAGAGGAGCTGTTTCCATCATGGCTGATCATCTCACATTGCTGTTGCTAATTGTTTTGTAAATTGTTCTCATGGTTCTACTCCTGTTCCTCCCGTAAGTCATTCCATGCTTCTCTGGAGTCTAACTATTCATGGTTTCTTATAGAATAATAATATTCCATGGTATTCACGTACCATAGCTTGTTTAGCCACTCCCCAATTGACGGGCTTCTCCTAAATTTCCTATTCTTTGACACTACGAAAAGAACTACTATGCATGTTTGGAACATGTGGCACTTTTGCCCTTTTTTATAATTTCTTCTGGATATAGACATAGACTTGGAATTTTTGGGTCAAAGGGTAAGAACAGTTTTATTGTTCCTTGGGCATAGTTCCATATTGCTCTCCAGAAAGGTTGTATCTGTTCACAACTCCATCAGCAATGCCTCAATGTCCCAATCCTCCCACCATTTCTTCAACATTGATCATTTCCCCTTTTTCTCTTCTTGGTCAATCTGATAAGTGTGTGGTGATCTCTCATTGTTGTTTTAATTTGCATTTCTCTAATTAATAATAATTTGGAGCATTTTCATAGAAATATATAAAGCTTTAATTTCTTCATTTGAAAACTGTCTGTTCATATTCTTTGACTATTTATCAAATGGGGAATGGTTTTGGACCTTTAATTTGATGCAAATCTCTGTATATTTTAGAAATGAGACTTTATCAAAATTCCTAGTTGTGAAGATTAATTCCTAGCTTCCTGCTTTCCTTCTAATTTTGGAAGCATTCATTTTATTACTTTTTTTTCTAACTCAAAAAGTAGTTATTGGTAGTTTGATTGGTGTGGCATCACAAGATCTCACAAATCTTATTCAGAGAAACTTCTAACTAGTCAGTTCTCTCCAATCTTGTACTTCTTAAATTCCTTTTTTGAATCCTCAATATATCTATATTTTTGTCTTTAAAAATAAGATTTTTGTTCACATACAATATGTCAATAATATTTTTCTAATAAATGAATTGAAAAACTATCAATAAAGAAAACAAAATTAGAATGGCATTATCTTTTTCACACTTCTAATTCAGCAAATGTTAGTACATGTACTTGTTGCTTGACAATGGGAATAAAAACACAGCATAAGAAACAACCCTTATAATCCAAAACCTTAAAATCCTATGCAGGAAGCACATGTAGAGATTATTAAATTTGAGGCAAATTGGGAAGGAAGATAGTACAAATGCTTGTGGGTGGCCTGAGTGAAAACTTTACCTGTAAGGTAATATCTGAGCTAAGCTTTGAAGTAAAATGAGACTTCTAAGAACCTGAGGTAAGGAAAGAGTTCATTTCAGGTACTGGAAATAGTCCATTCACATATATGGAGGTAGAAGATGAAATACAGAATTTGGGGATGTTAACAATTTAGTTCATTGGACTCACAGATTATATGAGTGAAAGTAATAGGAAATAATCCTGGAAAAAAAGTTTGGATCTCTAGACTGGATGCTCTCAAATCCCTGATGATTTTTCATTATTTTAGTAGCAACAGATCAATTGGAAGATTATGAACAAAGCAATGCCATGGTTTGAACTAGTCATTGGGAAATTAGTGGAGTTGCAAAGCTGAGGAAATTTTGATAAAATTTTTATGGCTCTTAGAAAATACCATTTCCCTGTCTAAAGGGAAAGGCATGTGGTCTATAACGATCTTGTTTTGTGAGAGTCTTTTGGTAGAAGGAGAGCTCTCCTGGAAGGATATAAGCTTGCCTTATTGACCTTTTTTTTCTAAATCTGGACACAGTTCTACACTTAGCAATGTAGACAAATCTGTAAATAGATTAAATCTTTAACTGCACACACACACACACACACACACACACACACACACACACACACACACATATATGGATCAGCCAACGATGTCCTTAGTGACTTTGGATGCTGAGAATAGGATATACAATCATCTCTAGGATGAGGGGGTTAGATGGAGAAAAGGACAAACAAGAGAAAGTTACTTGATAACTTTAGCATACAATTCAAAGGAATAACAAGTTGTACATAACAGATTTGTAGTTTCATGGGCAATTAATTTTTTTTTCCTGTTCTAGTATAGTATGGAAATGCTTACATTTATTTCTTAACTTCAGAATAAAATAAATTTTAAAGCACAATGGAAATCAGTTCAGTGAAAAACATTACCGTAAGCAATGGGGAAAATAGGAAAAAGGAGAGAAGAAAATGGGACCCAATATACAACTTAGATATATCTCAATATAGAGTACTGCTCTTGTAAAATTAGAATTGTAAAATTAGAGACATGTCTATTCAGGAGGAAGCCCGAGGAAGGTAAAACAGAAGACAAAATATTATTTGGGAACACAATTATATTATGTTTTAAAAATTTCATTGTCAATAGTTTTCCTTAATTATAATCTATAAGCGTATAGCTTCCCTTAAGGAAACATCATTTCTAGACCATCTAGCCTAATGTTATAATAGGTACATATCATATTTTTATTAATGAAATCTAAAATTTTAACATGTAAAATGGGTCTTAATTTGCCCATTCATTCAAAATATTCAATTTCTATTTACCTATTTATCCTTTTCAAAAATTTTGCTTTCACTCACAAAATTTAATTCCTGTCCTATTCACTTCAGGTTCTCAATGATGAAATCATCTTAAACTAAAAAAATAACACTTTTAACTTAGTGAATCTTTTGCTTGAAATCTAGGTTGTCTATTAGACTATTTAGGACATTTATCTCCTCCAAGAGAAAATGTCATTCATCCCAAGTTGTCTCGTTTTACTTCAGTAAACATTTATTTACAAGAATTTCTTAGGGGGTGCTAGGTGGCACAGTGGACAGAGCACTGGCCCTGGAGTCAGGAATACCTGATTTCAAATTCAGTCTCAGACACTTAATAATTACCTAGCTATGTGGCCACTTAACCCCCTTGTCTTGCAAAAGCTAAAAAAAATTATTAAATGTTATTTCACAGAGAGCGAGCTATATTATATATGTAAATCATTACTGTCCCCCACTACTATGATATAATATTTCTTTACCAGGTTTGTGATGTTTCCCTTAGTTTAACAACTGTACTCTTCCAACATAAATGCATTATGATATACTTTTTGAACAATATTTCTTTTATTTTATTCTAAATAATCCCCAAAAGAATTTTTTGATTTCTCCAATTCTTGAATTTCATGTTTATATCTTTATATGAAATGTCACTCCATATTCTATTTTTTAAAATTCCTTCTTAAATTATAGATAATTTATGAATCTATCTTTCACCTATTCTCAGTCATCTAGTTTGGAAAAGTCAAATTTCCTTCATTTAAATTGGATGATGAAGTCAATGGGATTATATTTTTAATACCTTAACTAATGTCTTTTGCTTTTCTTTTTGTTTAAACAGCTAACAGCAGCATTTTTTCCAATTACATTTAAAGAGAGGTTTCAACATTCATTTTTGTAAGATTTTTACTTCCACATTCCTCTTTCTTCCATTTTCTGGCACCAAGATAGCAAGTGATCTGATACAAGTTACACATGTACAATTATATTAAAAATATTTTCAAATTATTCAGTACAAACAAGAATAAAAGGGAAAAAACCCTGAGAGAAAAAGCAAAGCAAAACAATACAAAAGTAACAAAATAACTCCAAAAACCAAACTTAAAAAAAAAGTGAAAATAATAGGCTTTGGTATGCATTCACATCCCATACTTCAATCTCAGAGTGTGGATGGCACTTTCAATCCAAAGTCTTTTGGAACTGTCTTTGATCACTGTAGTTGTGAAAAAGCCAACTTGTAGCAGATCATCACATAATGCAAGGTAATGTGTACAATATTTTCTACATTCTGCTCCATTCACACAGCATCAGTTCATATAAGACTGCAGGATTTTCTGAAATCTATCTGATAGTGATTTCTAACAGAATAAATATTATGTTTATATACCACAATATTTCAGCCATTCTCCTCATTCCCTCAATTTCCTATTTTTTTTCACAAGTAGAGCAGGTTTAAATATTTTTGTAGATGTGCAATCCTTTTTCCCTTTTTTTGTGATCTCTTTGGGATACACACCTGGCTATGATAATGTCGGATCAAAGGGTAGGTACAGTTTTATAGTTTTTTAGCCATATTTCCAATTGCCCTCCAGAATGATTGAACTAGCTGATAACTTCAGAAATAGTGAATTTATAATCAATTCCCTTAATCATCTTCAATATTTTTATTTTAATTTACATTTCTCTAATCAATAGTTATTTAGAGCATTTTATATGACTATAGTTAGCTTTAATTTATTCATCTGAAAACTGCTGATTCACATCCTTTGGACACTTAGGAAATGGCTTATATTCTTATAATTGTGACTCATTTATTTTTTTTAAAATGAGACCTTTATGAGAAACATTAACTGTAAAAATTCTTTCCCAGCCTGTTTTTCCTCAAATCTTGATTGCATTGGATTTGTTTGTATACAACTTTTAAATTTTGTGTAATCAAAATTATCCATTTTGCATTTTATAATGCTCTCTATCTTCTGTTTAATCATAAAGTCATCCACTCTCCATAGATCTGACAGGTAAAGTATTCCTTGTTCTCCTAATTGGCTTACATTATTACCTTTTATGTCTAAATCATGTACCCATTTCAACCTTGTCTTGGTATTGGATGTGAGATGTTTGTCTATATTTAGTTTCTACCATATCATTTTCCAGTTTTCCTAGAAAGTTTTATCCAATAGTGAGCTCTTATCCAAGAAGTTAGGCATTTCAGGTCAACTAACAGGAGATTACTTTTGTTATTCTCTCGTGTTTCTTTTGCATTTAATCTGTTCCACTGATCCAGCACTATTTCTTAGGCAGCATCAAATTGTTTGGCAGAAAAAAAAAGAGGGAGATGATTTCCTCTTTCCCTATCTAAATTTGATATAGGTGAGAAAATTGAAAACACTACTTTACTAAGATCACTGAATACCATGCTTCACCAATCTTTGCAAAAACAAAAGTTAGCAAGTCTTTGCATAGAACGTACTTTGTTGCATTAGGTTTTATGCTTTTTAAGCATTTTTTTATGGAAGCATTTTCTTCATTTTCTCCTGTGCTCTAAAGGGAAGAGTAGGAGGGGAATAAGCATTAGTATAGCACCTACTATGAGATAAACACTGTACCAAATGATTTACAAGCATTATTTAATTTAATCTTAAGAAAGGTGTTGCTATTTTTCTCATTTTTAGATTGAAGAAAAATGAAGAAAATATATGTTACATGACTTTCTCAGTGTCCCAGGGATAGTAAGCATCTGAGTTTGAATTTAATTCATTATTCCAGACCCATTTGTTCCACAATTTTAATAAATATATTTTAATCTATTAATGAATTATCAATTTAGAGTTCATGAAAATAGATTGAAATCCATTTGAAATAGGTGTTAAAGATATTGAATGAATTATGAATTATTGTAGGAAATACATTCATGTTTCAATAATAGATATCTATCCAGAAATGTGACAGTCACAGAATTTGATGGTTGAGAACAAGTTGAGTGACCATCTAGTTCAATTCACATATGACAGTTTCATTTTCTAAACTTTCTCTCAGAGTATTACCTAGTCTTAGTGTTAGGAAATTTTCCCAAACATTAGTCTTTCAGTTGATTCTCCATGACTTGAATTGATTGTTCCAGGTTTGACTGTATAACAGTCAATACAAAATATTTAATTTCTCTGAAATAGAAATGCTAGACTCAAGTTGGTCCTGTTCATACAAAACCAGTAACATGGGGCGGCTAAGTGGCGCAGTGGATAGAGCAACAGCCCTGGAGTCAGGAGTACCTGAGTTCAAATTTGGCCCCAGATACTTAATAATTACCTAGCTGTGTGGCCTTGGGAAAACCACTTAATTCCATTTGCCTTGCAAAAATGTAAAAACAAAACAAAAAAATAAACAGCAGCATGAACTGATAAAACAAAATTTAGGATTTCATTATGTTGACCACAGTAATTCCCCATCTCTTTCCAGTTATCTTCCTCCGATTAGAATGTAAGCTCTTCAAGAACTAAGACTGTATGCCTTTGTACATTTATTGGTTTCCCCAGTGGTTATCAAAGTTCCTGGATAATAATCTGTATACTAAATGCTAGTTGACTGACTGAGTGACTAGAATTCATACTCCAGATTCTGACTGAGTCACATCTGTCTTGAATGCTAATGAATCTGTTGCCCCTCTTTCTGATCAAATAATCTTTGAATATAAACAAATGAAATAAAGAGAGAAGGTGATCAAAGTGGACACTGAACCTTATTAAGAAGATGCGTTTCATCTATGAAAAGAAAAACAGAGAGTGAACAAGGATGTGATGAGGCATATTTCTTTCCTAGTCCGTAGCAAACTTCAGCTAATCACTCTAATCTCTGATAGAGAATGAAAGAGATTGTTGTCAAAGATGATGAAGGAAGGATGGAGAGAGTATTTTGGGGTCAAATGACCGAACAGGAAAGATTCACTAGCCCACCATAAACACAGCTTTTGTTACTTCATAGAGTTTTGAATGAAATTTTTGCTAAGCACTTTTTATACTCTTGGCAGATATCCTACCTATCCAACATAACTTCCTTTAATTTCTTATCTTTTCAATAAAAATGCAACAATCAGTTTTCCATTTCAATCACATAAATCCTATTATGTAGCATACATGTTCTTCTATACTCTCTTAGAGCCCTTCTTTTTTCTTCCCCACAACCCCAGTCCAAATATTTCAAGAATTTGCCCTTCAAAACAATCCACTATTTGTTCAATGGTTTAGATTAGGCCTTTGGTTTATGCTGAATTTATCAACACAAAAGTAAATGAGCCCATGATCCATCCCTTCCTCATAAACACTTCAATATTTGCTTTTGGTATTTGAAGACAACAGAAAGAAAACAAAGGACTTGCTTTTGGTGTATTTTCCTAGTAATTATTGTTGCTTTCATTATTATTCTCAATTCACTGCCTGAGTCTGAAATCTCTCTTAGAGAAAACAAAGAACAACTTATAATTATTTTGCCAGTAAAATAGACTGTCATTGCTCTCAGGTTATCCCCAAGACCAAACTGAGGCTTCACATATTCACCGTGCTTCATTCAGACAGTTGAATGTGATATGGGGATTTGGAAGGGGGATAAGTTAAGCATTTCATAACAAATTTCTACCATTATTTTCCCGAAACAAAACTACCTTGAAGATCTAATGAATTCAAGTTGTTTTCTCTGGCACTTCAAAAATAAATAATTTTTCTTTCTTTCATCTTTAAAGTGTCTACCTTCTTACTTGCTAAGTAAAATAAATCAATGAATTACATCATGGAGGATAATGCAGAACAGTTATACTTTGTAAAACATATGGAAGATGAGAAGAGACATGGAAAGAATATTGGATTTGTACTTATAAGACTTGCATTGAAGTTCTTACAAACTTGCTAGATTTTAGACTTAGGGAATGGATTAGATGACCTTTAAATTTCTTGCCACTCTTAAGATTCCAAGAGTTTATGCCTTCTGATTTTCAGCATGTGATCTATTTTCAGTTTATTCATCATTAAAAGGGAATAATATTTTTTTCTAATGTGGTTACTGAAATTTGTGGTGATCATATGAGATAATGATAGAATGAAATTTTACAGACATGTACTCTTCTTATTATCGAATATTAATACTTGAAATTCCTCTGTCCAACTGAAGCAGTACTAATTCATTAAGCTGGAAAAGATTTTGGAAATCAAAATGTCAGTGCTGAAAGAGACTTTAAAGAGACTATAAAACTTTCAAGAGAAAAATTGTAGTGTTTTGAAGGACTTTAGAACACATTACAGAATGTCAAAGTTGGAAGGAATCTTTGGAATACAAAATTCTAAAATGTGGAATAGATAGCTCCAAAATTTGATATCATCTAGTGATAGTTTAAACCTCTAATTTTATGGATGAAGAAACTGAGGCACAGACAGATTAATTTCACATGATCAAACCTTTAGTTAGTGGCAATGATACCACAACAGGAAGAATGCTAGCTCATTCTTAATGTTTTCTTTTAGGTTACTATATTGAGTAAACACAACCAATCTACAAAGTACAACTTCTATTTTAACGTTGGTTCTAGACTCCAAAATATGTATACTTTTAGTAGGTATATTTTTATGTGTATGATAAATCATTAATTGCGGCATGTTAAGATTTTAGAAATAAAAAACTTAAGAAAAATGACTCAAAGCATAGTATATTCGTGAAGATATGAAATAATCACATTTTAAGGAGTGCTTTTGATCTCTTTCTTATAACTTTATTAACTGTGACAAGTAGAACTCTAAGATAGACCCCCTAGCTATTCATATTCTATTATTCAGTCATATCAAATACCAAAATGGCCTGGAATGTAATTTTTAAATCCACGTAATGTGATATAGACCTTGTGCCTTTCTAAAGAAAATATATTTTCTTGAATACCACAGTATTTTAGCAAGTTGAGCAACAAATCAGTTTAAAATATTTGTCTATACAACAATCCCTTTCTGCCTACTATGCCTTTCCTTCCCTCCTCCCTTAATATAAATGAACAGTACCCTGCAAAATTTTTAAATTGTTGTTGCCTGTATTTATTTTTTTCTCTTTAATACATTCATTTATGTTGGAGTTTGTATTAACAGAGGCAGTAAATAATACATTTTCCCTTGAAAATGTTGTTAGAATAAGTGTGCTCTATCAATAATGTACTGTGAGAAATCCATTGTTTTGATTTAAACTCTAAAACTCATTTATTATTGACCAGTTCTGAAAAAAATAAGATTACGTTTACTTGAAGTTGTCAAGTGCTTTGCCTAATATAAATCTTCAGTCTCTAGGTATACAAATGCCTCTACATTTCTATAAAAACAGAGTTTTGTTGCATAAAGAGAGTGAAATCTTGACTTTTGAACATGAAATATTTTTCATATCATTTATAATTTAATAAGTCAAAATATTTTTAATTCCATTTTGAAACTAATTAGCTCTCTAGCTATAGAAGTTAAAGTATTGGTTTTATCAGTGGAAGACCTAGATTCCACAATTCATATCCACTATTTTCTGTATGACTTTGGAAGAATTGTTTCTTAGAGATTAATCTTTGCTCACCTAAAATGATGATTCTTAAAGTCTACATATGCTTAAATATGTGTGAATGTGCAAGCATTGCCTTCAGTTTGATTTAATATTTGATTTCACCAGACTAGCCCACTTTCCTGTAATTTAAAGAATTAATTATAGACAATTGTCTAACTCCATTTACTATACTATACTATACTATACCAACATGCATAATTGTAATTGGAGGGAAAGAGGCGGTGATTCCCTATTATAAATAAAAAAAAAAAAACTTTTCCTTAGAAAAAGGTCAACCTAGTTATGGATATTAAATTTATCTTTTTCCTACATCAATGGAAGAAAGTTAATAATAATTTATTAAGTATCTACTATAAATAGATACCCATGCTTGGTTTCAAAACAAAATTTTGATAAAATCCCAGATCTAATCTAGTAGAGAGTTAAAATGAAGCAAATAAACAGTATAGAAAAGGAAATTCAATGAGAAATTGGAGGTGAGATGCCCTTGTCTCAAGTACTAATTCTGCTGTTTACTATCCATGTGATACTGTCATTTTTCTTTCCTCTTTGTTTCTTCACCTATTAATGAGAGAATTATGCTAATCTCTAGGACTGTTGACACCTTTGGAGATTATGGTTCAGTGATAACTGGAAATTGATGCAAAAGTTTATGAAAACTGTAGCAATGACTCTGGCTTTGTTCTTCTAGATTAAGGCTAACATCATCTTACCCACATGCTTCAATAGAATCACATAAGGCAAAGAGACCTTTTTATATCTGTCTTCAAAAACAGTAGAAAGTTTTTTTTTTAAATAGAGAAATATAAATATTCTTCTAAAATACTCGGGGTCACCCTTTATTCTTTGTTTTTTCTTTGCAAGGTACTGGTGTTAAGTGGCTTGCCCAAGTTCACACAGCTAGGTAAATATTAAGTGTCAGAGATTGGATTTGAATTCAGATCCTCCTGACTTCAGGCTGGTGCTCTATCCACTGTGCCACCTAGCTGCTCCTTTTCTTCTTGCTATTCCTCTTTTCTATTGAACTTAGATTTAACAGTTCCCTCATAGAATTCACCTACCCAAGTTCACCTATAAATGCAACATGACCAGAGAAGATGAGTACTCATCTCTGATACTGTTAGATTTGGCTAAGCTTATCATTCTACATTTCACTTATCATCTGACTTATGGCAGAATTTAATGGCTTATTCTCATGATCTTTCAAAACTCAGCAGATTTTAGTTACCTGTAATTCCTCTCCCTTCCATCAAACACACAGACACACAGACACACACACACACACACAGACACACACACACACACACACACACACACACACACACACACAGACACATATTTATCCAGTGTTCCTCTCTTCTCCTTTGACCAGTGACCCTTAGTTCTGCTATCTGTGTACAATCAGATTAAATCAATTGCCTCATCAAATCTAAAACATTTTGCATATTTCAATGTTTCAAATTCTCTCATGATGAGATCTTAGGATTCAGAGCTAAAATGAAACTTAGAGTTCAATTTTTCACAACCTCTTCCTTTTAATCATGAGGACATTGAAACTACGGAACTAAATTGTCCCAGCAAAGCATAGGTGGGACTCTTCCATCTTCCAAATTCAATCCAATTAAATTCAATAAATATTTAAGGATTTACTTTGGAAAAGGCAACATATTAAATGAACATAAATGAAGATAACAAAAATTCCCTGTACAAAGGGGATTATAATTTTACTAGATGAAGGAAATAACATATGTGATATTTTTAAAGGAAGAGAATACTATTAAATGGCATGATCAAGAGAGAAACTATGAAGAATGTGACACATAAGCTATACTTTGAAAGGAGTTAGTGATTCTGCAAAATAAATGTGATAAGGGAATGCTTTGCAGCCATGTGTGATCACTCAGGCAAAGCTATAGAGGGAAGAGGTATGTTACATTTTATGGGGAATATCTAACAAGCCAGTCTAACTAGAAAAGAGTATGTGAAAAAGAGTTATATAAAATAAAACTAGAAAGTATGTGGAAGCACATTATAAAGAGATTTAAATTCCTGGTTGAGTATTTTGAATATTGTTGTAGGATTAATGGGAGTCAATGAAGACTTTTGAATGGAATGACATATTCAAATATGTTTTATTGAGCAGCTAGGTGGTGCAGTGGATAGAGCACTGGCCCTGGAGTCAGGAGTACCTGAATTCAAATCCGGCCTCAGACACTTAATAATTACCTAGCTTTGTAGTCTTGGCTAAGCCACTTAACTCTATTGCCTTGCAAAAATCTAAATAAAATGTTTTAGCAATGTCAATTTAGCAGCTATATGTGTGATTGCTGGGAAAAGGGTAATGCTAAAATCAGAGGAACAAACCAAGACATCTAATAAAATAGTGCAGGTCACAGATAATTAAAAAAATGAAGTAGGGTGGAGGCAGTGAAAATGGAGAAAAGGACATGGTATCAAGCAATATTGTGGAGGTAGATTTGACATGGCTTGACAACTATGTATTTTTGGGAATTGGATGGAAAGTCAAGGATATTTCCAAAGATGGTAAGAAGGCTGACTGGAAAGATGTTTTTGCCATCAACATAAATTATCATAAAGAATTTATGATATATTATAGGTTTATGCATATAAATGTGTATATATATAATTCTGGGAAATATAATTAGCTGTTTTTGACATGTTGAATTTGAGATGACTATGTGATACACAGATGGTCTATCAGACAGTTGATTTAGAGATGAAGTACAGGAGAAAATTTGGGCAAAATGCAGATATAGGAGTCTTCTGCATAGAGATGTTAATAATCTTGGAAAGAATAATTGCAATTCCATGGTGTCAAAGGAAATAGCTTGACAAGAAAGTGAGAGGTGAGTAGGAGGTGACAAAGTGGTGCAATGTATATAAACAACTCTTTCTAGGAATTTCAGTGGGAAGGAAAGGAAATCTAGAATGCTAATTTGAAGAAATAGTTCTTTCAGTTTGAAAGCAGAGAAGAAACAGGTGAATACATACTAACTGAGCAAAAGAAAGGGAATGTTCTTGGGATCTGACTCTTAGGAAAGAAAAAAAATCAAATACATAAGTAGAATAATTAGTTTTTTTAAGGAGGAAACTTGTCCCTTCATTAGAGACTGGAGGAAAAGGAGAGAACATGAGAGATGATGAAGAACTGTGACATGTACATTGGGAGATAAGAGAGGTCTCCTGAAAGATGACCTTTATTTTCCCAGTAAGGTAAGGTATAAAATCTTTGATGGTCTCAGCAGGAGGATCTTTCTCATTGCCAATAGAATCTCCTTTATTTCTCTTAAGGACAGATTTTTTCCCCTAACTTATATTATCCTATCAAAAGATATTTTTCATCCAAGTCATTCTATGACAGATCCACTACATCCTAGGCAGATTTTCCCAAGTTAGTTTGACTTAAGTCAAAATGCTAAAAATATATTTTAATGTTTAAATCTTAAGAAATCAGGGTGGCTAGGTGGTGCAGTGGATAGAGCACTGGCCTTGGAGTCAGGAGTACTTGAGTTCAAATCTGGCCTCAGACACTTAATAAATTACCTAGCTGTGTGGCCTTGGGCAAGCCACTTAACCACATTGCGTTAAAAAAAAAAACATCTAACAAAAAAATCTTAAGAAATCATTCAATATGTTCTTTGAAGATATTTTTAATTTGTGCACAAAATAATTTAGCAAATGCTTTCTTTGAAATTAATAAAAGAACAAATATATATGTGAATCAATTTTCCCAAATAACTATATATCCTAGGAACTTGAATGTCTATTGATGGGAGAGAGAATCTTTCTTGTTGCATCTCATTTATTAGACTCAGCATATGTTTGCTGCCCAGAGTAATAATAACTGTTTGAGATAGAGAAAACTAGATGTTTATCTGATTTACTGTGTGAAGAATTAAATAAGAATTGCTAAAGGAAGCAAAAAAGCATTATATCAACCCCTTCAGATATCTTTAATTTCCTCAGTATGGGTAATTCCTCCACTTGCACAGATATCCACCATTTTGTAATTATCAAGAAACATTTATATATGTACATGTATATGTGTGTGTGTGTGTATGTATAAAACTGGAAAGGTGTCCATTGTTTAGGACATGAAGAAGGGCAAAATCGTGACTCTGATCAAAAGGAAGTAATAATCTAATGAGGAAAATAACAGATGTACTCATGTAACTCTCTCTCTCTCCATATGTTTATGTGTGCATATGTATATGCATGTATATATATACATATATTTTAATCTAACTATAAGCAATATATATATATATATTTATACACACACACACGCACACACACACATATATATATATATATATATATATAACATAAATCAGATTTTATCTGAATAGAAAGGCACAAGTATTGAACTGAATGGGAAGTAGAAATAGACAATGGAGTCCTCTCTTAGAAGGTGAAATCTGAAGTAAATCTTTTATTTATTTATTTTTTTTTGCAAGGCAATGGGATTAAGTGACTTGTCTCAGGTCACACAGCTAGGTAATTAATAAATGTGAGGCTGGATTTGAACACAGGTCCTCCTGACTCCAGGGCTGATGATCTATTCACTGTGCCACTTAGATGTCCCACTGAGGTAAATCTTGAAGGAAATTAGCTAATTCTAGAGAAAGAAGAGACAGAAAGTATACTTGGGGCATGGTGATTGTCAGTACAACTGCATGGAGCAACCTGACATATAGAGTCAAGCTGAATGACCCTAAGCAAGTCTCTTAATACTGTTTGCTTAGTTTCCTTAACTGTAAAATGAATTGAAAAAGGAAATGACAACCCCATGCAGTATCTTTGCCAAAAGAAATAATAAGAAACATAGAATTATAAATTTTGACAACAATGAAAATAACTGCAAAAGACAGAGAATATGATAAGAGGGAAGATTGTGATGGACTTTAAATGCCCAACAGAATATTTTCTTTTTGATCACAGAGGTAATGGTGAGCTATTGAATAGAACCTAGACAGGGTGATAATTTTGTTTTATGAAAGTAACTTTTAATTGAATTGGAAGATGCATTAGAGAAGGAAGAGACATGATACAGGGAAATCTAACTCATGGATATTGTAATATTTCAAACAAGAAATGAAGTATAACATTAGTTCTAGTGGTGTTATGAGTTGAGAGGATAGGATGTATAGGAGAGACATGAAAGCAGAAATCACAAGTTAAGGATGGAATAGATATGGAAAATCTTGAATGGAATAGATATAGAAAATCTAGAAAGCTGTTCAATCATCAAGACAGTAGTAAGAATGATGGAAAGAGGGAAAAGGCAATGAGTTTCATTTTGGACATTGACTGTTAAGGTAGCTTATTCCACTTTAGGACAACTCTTCATTAGGAAATCTACATCTGCATTGAACTTAACTCTGTCTCTATATATTTCAACCACAATTCCTATCTCTGTCCTCTGGATTCAAGTAGTAGGGGTCTAATATAATGTCTACACAATGTGAAGCATGGAGTTATTCTTTACTGAAAAAAGGAACCATCACAAACTTACAACACTTCTATTTCCCAAACTGAACAAACTCCAATTCCTTCGGTTCAATCTCACAAAAGGGATGAAGCTGAAACTAATTTGAGTTTTTGAATAAAATTTACATTGTTTTATAAGTCAGTCCCTTGTATTTTTGAAGTTTGCGAGAAAGAAAACATTTTTTAAACATATTCACATAGAGCAAATTGAAATACAGATGGATATGCTATTTTTTCACTTTAATATTAACTTGATCCCAGTTCTTTTTCCTGTTTAGCTTTATAGACATCCAGAAAATGAAACCATTTGGAAGAAAGATCTCATTTTACTTAATTTTCAAAACTTTGAAATTGTAGCATGTTTCCAAAGTAGAGCACTGACAGATAATTTAGGAAATAGATTCAAAAATATTGATTTTGAGTGTTTACCGGTTCTTTCAATTGCCTTTTGAATGGTCAAGACTTGTAATTTTCTTGATTTTTATCTGAAACAAGTCTTTCTTATGTTTTGGATATAATGCTCACTACCTATATTGATCCCTTTCAAACAATTAAAAACATGAAATTCTTTTGGTATTTTCAGAAGAAATATGTGGGAGGTAAAAATAAATAGGGAAGGAAAGAGGATAGAGAAAAATATCACCATTATATATCTAACAAATTATATCCAGTACTCACACAGGTATTTCCAATTGCTCATATAAGGGTAGGACCAGATGATCTCACTTCTGTAATACTATCATCTCTTGTTTGCAAATACTTTTTTTAGTTAATCTGATTTTTATTGTAAGTATTTTAGTTTCTAAAAGTTCATCAATCTGGCCATCATTAACTGTTAAGTGGACAAGTTATACCCATGAAATAATGTGTATTAGGGAAAACACCAACTCTTTTTCCTTTAAGGCAATTCTATTAGAGTGTAGGTATCTGAGATAAGAACAATTGATTCTGTCTCTTCTGTCTCACTTTTTTGGAATTATTTCTGGGTGACAATGATTGAGGTGACACAGAGAAATTTGGAAGACAATCAGGATATTGAAGGATTCCTCTTAACTCAAATATTGAAATGATGGAGGTGCATACAGCCTAGAGTTTGAAAGAACAGTGAAAGAAAAAGGATTGATCTACCCTAAACTGGTTGGAGGATGAAATAAAAAAAAGGTCTGTTCAAGACCTGATTTGTATGGAAACACACCCATATGATATCATAAATTATTTAGCATGGTAGACTTGGGACTTTGGAACCTGGGTATATGAAAATGTTAAGTTTCAAAGAAATAGAGTCATTCTAACAGGAAACATGTTTATAAGATGTTAACATATTCACTTGTTATTATCATGATTTCTTTAAACATGTCAGTTATTAAAGAGCTAGTTCCCTGGGAAAGATGATGAATAATAATTCTATGAATTAACAGAATAACAAAAATCAGCAAAAGATCTGAACTACAGGATGTAAAGCTTAAAAGAATAGTAAATGGTAGGAGGGGTAGGGCAGTAATGTGCTAGGTGGCTGGATAAGAGGTACTCTATATAGAAATATTAATATGTAGACAAAATTCTGACATCCACCTTATTTAACATATGCCTTGGCAAACTAAGGGAATAGAAAATATGTGTATATTAATGGTATATTATCCAATGATATGGCATCTAAATTTATAAATGAATTCCAAAATTAAATAACTATATATGTATTTGTATATACATATGTATACACATAGATCATTTTTACATGTATATAAAAATTATAGAAGACTTTAAGCTTCATCTCCCAGAACTAGAGAAATATAACTCTAAGATTTATAGATCATAAGAATATGGTAATAATAATAAACACAATCCAAGGTATAGAGTTGAATCTACATAAAGTGTAAAGTGCACTCACCAGTTATTGATTGATGGCCATATTTCTTTCATGTTCTACCTGTGTGAAATGGAAGATGTAATTTATCCTAGGGATTGTTTCTTCACATCTAAAATGAGTAGGTGGTTCTTGATGCAATATTTTTCATTTGTGAAATTACATATTTATAATATATAATATTGTAGCTTCAGTGTTCTCTGTTTTAGTATTTTTCACCTAACAACACTTCAAATCTTAAATTTTGTTTTTACTAATGTGTTAATGATGACTGGCAGCAGTTCAATTGAAATCTATGGCTTTATCAAATTTTTGTTGGCTTAAAGTATATTAAAAGACAAGCCATTCCACCTAATTTCATCTCAAACAATTAATTTTCACCTTATTCTATTGCGCATTATCACCTAGTACTTATCACATTGTTAATTATCACTTTGTAGCAGTTTGTAAAGTGTGAATTTGCATGCTACAAAATCTCTCAGCCTCCATATTATTTTCATTTTCTACCCACCCTTGAACCCTGCAGAGTGGGAAAGACAGCATTTGTATGAACCAATTTTAAAACAGCTGATTATGTTGTTTCAAAATGATATAAAATGCAAGAAAAACTTGCATTTCTACGGCAATTTATGGTTGTAAAGCATTTTATTTATATTATCTCATTTGGTCCTCATTGCAAAATTATAAGATAGGAACTATAACTATTTTAGAAATAAGAAAATTGAGCTTCAGTAAAGTTAATTACTTGTCAAATGTTACAAGATAAGTATTTTAGTTTCATGACATAACACCATGGAAGGATTTTAGAAAGTATGGAGGAATAGAGTAGAGATACTTTCTCATTAGAACTTCCACACTATGAATCCCTGTTCTGCAAGCATTAAAGAATATGTCAGATTGTAGTCAGTTGATTGTTGTTTAGAGCAGTTATTTTTTTTTTTATTTCATCTAAGTTTTCTTTATTGTAAGGAAAAACAAATTTGACATTAGCTAGTTAGGTAACCCAAGAGCTAGAAACTTTCTACTTGTACTCTTCCTTCTTGGCTTGTCCTAGGTTTATTAACTACAGGATATGTATTTCTTCAATGACAAAGGGATCTACTACTCCCATTCTATTCTATGATATATTTCTGAGGACGAATTCTATTTTTTATTCAAGTCTAAGGTGTTTACCCCAGGTGGGGTAATAAAGTTGAGGAGGAAGTAAAAATGATATCCAGAGAATAACATGAATAAGCTAATGAAATATACAGTTGCATTCTCATTCAGGATAAACAAGTTATAAGGAAAGCAAGGAAAAAGAGGACAGGTAAGACTGATATTTTTTATTTCTCCATTTATGCTTTTCTTGAATGACTGTTTCTTAAAAGGGAAGGGATTTGCTAAGCCTTAAAGTTTCATTGAAGGTCTACAATGAATTGAAAGATTAATATGGAATCCTCTCTGATACCTTACAAGATGATTGTCTACTCAGTTTTCCTTTCCATGTCACCTCCACTGAGTTCAGGTCAATCAGTTTCAAGTGTACTCTTTACCATTCTCTCTCTCCCTCCCTCCCTCCCCCCTCTCTCTCTCTCCCTCTCTGATGATTTTCCCAATGTCATTGTTATTGCTGTTGTTACTGATATAACCCCTTGAGTAAACTACATGCTGCAACCCAGGTATTGAGGAAGAAGGAAAATGCATGTAGCCTTTGGACATCTCACAAAGCTTGGTAGCAAGGGAAAGAAGACACAAAGCAACCTCTTATCAAAGACAGGCTTGTTTAGGGAGTTATGTACTCATTGTCTGTGTAGAGTTCAAAGTAGTCCTTCAAAATCAAAGTCAGAAGGAAAGCAGAAGGTTCAAAGATTGTCTTTCAAGTAAAAACAGGAATTCTGACTCAGCAGTTAATCAAAAATGTTCTCTTGACAAACAGGAAGTAGTGAGAGGACAACTGAAACGTCTCCAAAGTATGTATGTACTCAAGATATGAGATGCAGGAAGAAAGAAAGGGTGGAGAACAAGGACCGCTTTAAAATTAATTCTTAAGTGGGAGTTACATGTACAACACAAAGATAAGGAAGAGAAAAAGACAAATGTTCATTTTATGAGTGATTATTTACAAACCTTGATCCTGATCTATATCAACTCATCTTCTTAAACCCTAGGACTTAAATCTTCTGGTTTCTTTGGACTTATCACTCAGACAACAAACTTTGTGTTGACTGCCAGCTTTGTGATAGACAACATGCTTAAGCATTAGGGTTACAAAGAAAGGTAAAAATCAATCCTTATTCTCAATCAATGTTCAATCTAATGGGGAATCAGCAATCAACATATAAATACTCTATTTATCTATCTATCATCTATCTATCATCTATCTATCTATATCTATCTATCTATCTATCTATCTATCTATCTATCTATCTATCTATCATCTATGTATCTATTCATGGCATTTAAATGACACAGTGGATGGAGCATCAGCCTTGGAGTCAGAAGGATCTGGATTCAAATCCCACCACAGATACTTGACACTGGTTGTGTGACCTTGGGCAAGTCATTTAACTCTCATTGCCTCACATCCAGGGCCATCTCCAGTCATTCTGATTCATATCTGACTACTTGTCCCAGATGTTGTTGGAAGAGAAAGTGAAGTTGGTGACTTAGCACAGATCCCCCTCCTCAAAACCAATTCACGTGTCATGGCATCACCTCCCTGATGGCAAAGACTCCTTTGAGAATAAAGGATAAACATTATCATTATCTATCTGCATGTGTGTGTGTGTGTGTGTGTGTGTGTATATATATATGTATTTTTATATAACTATAATAAATACATACATATATATACATTGCATATGCACATGGGCATGGCTGTGTATATACATACAAATACATATGTTTATATGCATTGTATATATGCATATAGACATGTGCAATACACATGCATATATATATATATATATATATGTATTTGAAAAAAACAATGAAGGGTAGACTTTCAAATAAAGGAAGATAAAATAAAGATTTTAGATATGATATGATGGAAAACAGGAAAGTGAGAAGGTAGAGAAGTAGCATACCTATAATAATTGCCACATATTCCCACAAAATATTATATTGCAACACATTTCTCCAACCAAACAAAAATATCCTTTTAATTTTTTTAAAAGTATCCTTTAAAAAGAAAGGATATAGTGGTGTTTTCCTACACACATATATCAGAAACATATTACAGCAATTTTGCTAATTCAAATTCTAGAAAAGAACATCTGGAAAAATGAAAATGATATTGGTGAAGAAAAAAGTAAAATACTTTAGAAGTTAAGGCTATTCTGACTCAGATTGAAACTAATAAAATTATACTTTCATACATCTTTTCTGAAATGAACAGATTCTATTGCTGTCTTAATTATATCTGACTTATTTGTCAAACACGTTGCTGTTATAATACTTTGACTTTAGAAAGTGACTACTCAGCTCTTTTTGTAGGGCAAAGAATTTGAAATCAAGGGAATGGTTTTCAATTGAGGAATGGCTGAAGAAATTTTGGTATATGAATTTTATGGAAAATTAGTGTTCTATAAAACCATTCATGGTCAGACTCTAGAGAAGCATGGAAATAATTACATCAACTGATGTTGAATGAAGGGAGCAGAACCTAGAGAACTTTGCCCACATTAAAATATTATGAGTTGATCAATTATGATGGGTGCAGCTTGTCTCAACAGTTCAGAAATCTAAGTCAATCTTGGGAGACCTGGTATGGACAGTGCCATTCACAACCAGAGGGAACGAAAAACACAAGGAAAAACAAAATCTGAATGAATGTTATATTCACCTTTTAAAATATCTTTTAGGTTTTTTCCTTCCTATTCCCTGGTTTTCTTTCTTTTTCCTTAGTCCTAATTCCTCATACACAAAGTGACTTATTTGAAAATATGTTTAATACAAAAATACATGTACAACATTTACCAGACTGTTCACCTCTAAGAGATGGGAAGGGAGGATGGTAGAAAAATACGTAGCTTATAAATATGCAAGTGGATGACTGTTGAAAAACTTCTAGAACAAGTAATTGGAAAAATAAAATGAATTATAAAGAGATGATAATAATAATAATAATAATAATAATAATAATAATAGTGGAAATTCAATTCCACATACCTGACACTTTCTAGAAAGGTTGCATGATGAAATGGAAGGAATAGTAGCCTTGAAATTAGAAAATTTGTGATCAATACGCATATTTGAATCCAGCTATTTTCCCTTCTATGAGCCTCATTAATTCTCTTCCTAATTAATGCTATATTACCTAGTTCACATTTATTGTTAGTACTGTAAAAAAGAAGCAAAAATTTTTGCATTGTTTTATTCTCCAATGCAATTTTGTTTATATTTTTTCAGGGATGGCACCTGGGTAACAGACTACTTGCTCTTATTTTGTCACTGGAGATATTGAAAAAGGCTTGATTGCTTTTGTCTAAAATGAATACAAATACTATACAAAAAAACTATGTATCAAATTCACACTTAAAGAAAAAATACTTATTTTTGAAGTATTCTCATAATGTAAAAATTCAACTGCTAAAAAAAACATTTTATTCATTAATTATTTGAGTCCCTCTACAGCCCTATGAAATAAATAGTGCAGCTTAAAGAGAGAAGTTAAATGACTTATCCATGTTTACACAATAATATTTTACAGAGAGAGAAACTGAACTCAAAATGACCAAGTACAAGTTCACAGTCCTATGAGACTCAGTTTTTTTTTTTTTCCTTAAAAATGAAGTTGAGGAAAGAACCAAAGTACTTGATTTTCATTGCTATTCGAAAAGATTATATGAGATAATGAACATAAAACAAATTTGAAAACATATATACACAGTTACATCAAGATGCATGTATGTTCATATGTACCATTAAACGATGCATACCTGTCCATACAACTATATAGACACCAAAATTCCTCCAAAAATGTTTTGAGACATGTATTGTGAATATACAATATACACAAACATGTAATGCAGAGAATACATGTATATATGAATATAATCTACATATATATTAATACAAGCATACACATAGACATATATACATATATAACTATATCTTCAGTATACAAACATATATAATAAATATGCATATACTATATAATGAACAAATATACATATATTATACAAATATTAATACATATATATATATATATATACATAAACTTGGAGTCACATAAGCATACATATATATGTGTATATATATACATAATATATATATATATACATGCAGACAAGCATGCATCTAATGCATCTATATAGTGTCTGGCATTATTCTTCTTTCTATTATGCCTTCCAAAGAAATATTAAAAATCTTAAAATCATTAATTTTAGAGATGAGTAGGTTAACTTATCTCTCTCCTTATGATATTTTTGATGGCCTGAAGTCAGTAACAAATGGTGGTCATGTCTACATAGGTGCAGGAGAATTAGCAATGCCCCAAATGCCTTAGACCTGATTTATTTCACCTGTTCTTTCTGTCATTAAGGTTGACCAGAAACATAATAATGCCTCTCTCCCTTTTTCTATGTGAGGCGGGTCAGAACAAAAACCATTTTAAATTATCATCATTTTGGCATAATAAGGCACATACTCCCATACAAATATTCGCAAATATAGGCACAGGCTACTAGATATAGTTGTATTTGAGTCTAATGCAAAGTTGATATTTAAAATTGGGAATGTATATGTTGCATCTATTATGTTTATGATGAAATTCTAAGCTCTCAAAGTATGTCTTTAATAAAATAGGCTTTGAATATATAGGTACATATGAATTATGTATATGCAAATATTCATCTATGCATACATGTTTACATATTTAACTATACGTTTTAGATCCTTGCTTTGGTCTTGGTGCTGTGCTAGATCATTCACAAAAGAAGGACAATAATGAAATACTCAAAATTTTCAAAGCGCTTGCATTTCACAAGTAAGCAATATTCGACCATGGTAACTAACCTCTAGGCAATCCATGCAGAATTCATAATTGGGTTATCAGTTAACTTCAAAAGTAAAAAAAAAAGAAGAGGTTTTAGGAAATTAATTTTGGGAAATGAGTATTTAAAAGAATGGGAATGGTTTCAAGAAGTCAGAGATAAGATGGATTGTTTAGTTCAAAGCAGTACAGTTTGGATAGATCATAAAGACAAGTATTATAAAATAAAGTTGGAAATATATATTGGAAGCAAACTCTGGAGGGCGTTCAACATCAAGTTATAGAAATATTTTATTGTAAAGAAAGCAAAATTAGTTCTACATCGAAGCTTTCTTCTACATATTGCTCATATAACATTTCCTTAATTACTCTTTATTCAAATCCCAATCTCCATTTCAAAATTATTTGTGTGCATATAATTATCTGTTTGGTTGATAAAGAAAAATACTTCTGAGAATCAAACAAAAAAGTGTTTATTTACAGATGGTACAACCCGAGTTGATTACATCATAAAGGTAGTAGCCCTAAGTTTGGATGACCAAATCTTTGCTCTGGAAGAGCAATATAGAGAGACCTCAGGGAGCACATTTTTAGTCCCTGAGCTATCCAGAAAGGAGTTTAGCACTTTGGAAGAAAAAAATAACTAAAATGGCCTATTTTGGCATGTGGGCAGTTTCACTTTCAGGTAATCCCTCCTCTGCTTTGGCAGTTCCTCTTCTTTTGCCACACCAGCAACATCTATGTATTCATTTAACTTATTTTTTTCTTTTTTGACTTCTTTGGCAAAAGAGCAATGGTCTAGAAACTACCTAAATATATGATTGAGATTTGCTCCAAATCTATGCAGATGTCTCCCACTCCCTCCCATGTAATGACATTAGTTGATTCCATGGAAATATAAGTTTCACAAAGGTTTCCTTATGTAAACTGTTCTCCAGGTGCAAAGAATATCATATAAATATGGAGATAGAATCTAAACTATGGAGGGACTATTCCCAATATATCACTTGGATTTGGTTTAATGGATTAATAATAGCATCAGCTGAAGCAATATATATTACTAGACATTACTTGACATCTTTAGGATTAAGTAAAATCCAATAACATTAAACTTCGCTTTGAACTTATTTTGCAGTTTCTTCTCTCACAGAATACATTGTTATTTTTTCACTGATGTGGGAAATATTTCTTTTGAGTTACAGCAATTCATTCATTTTCATTAAGTTTGGGACTCAGTTTATCACCACCCAAGCTCAGTCTAATCTGATTAACATAAAGTGATGAATGGGTTTGCAGTACATGCTAATGAGGGCCAGCCTTAACAGCTGGATTGTCTTATTTGGCAAGTTGGATGTACCATTTAAGCAGTTTTTTAAAACTGTGCTTCTTCAATTTTTTTCTGTTAGCAAAGTTTTGTTTCATCCAAGATCAATTCTCCAAACTCAGATTCTTGATGTTTAATTCATCTAGCACCAATGGGGCACATTTTCAGTATAATGTATATCAATACATTATTCTTGTGTGAAACATTTAGACCAGAGAATGGGAAATGACTGTGAGATGGAGTTATTTCTCTATAACACCTTCCAAAGAAATCAGAAAATCATTTAGGGTAAATGAATGCTCAAGTAGGTCAGCTCATCTCTTTCCTTATATCACTTTTAAGAGCATGAAATCAAAAATCATATGTAAGTCGCATGCATATATATGAAGTTAAATTAGAAATGTCAAAAATGTTGTAGCTCTGATTTCATTGCAACTGTTCTGAATGGCAGTATTGTAATGCCTCATCATCTGGCTTTGTAAGACTTTATCCAGGGTGAATTATGGTAGCTATGTTTCTTAATAATATTTGTTTTTGACTTTCCACAATTATGTCATAGTATTCCCTATGCCATGGTCTGTGATAATGAAATGTGGAAACTCCCTCCACTTATGCAGATTTCAAACTTTCGATTATTAGTAGAGAATATTTGAGTAGCAGCTTTAAAAAAAGATATGATCTTTAGTTACCTTTCTTTTATAATTTTATCATCCTTATGCATGCACATATATGTGTATATACATATATATGTATATATACATATATATATATATATATATATATATAAATTTTATTTATTTAAGGTAATGGGGTTAAGTGACTTGCCCAAGGTGACACAGCTGGGCAATTATTAAGTGTCTGAGGCCAAATTTTTAACTCAGGTACTCCTAACTCCAGGGTCAATGCTCTATCCACTGAGCCACCTAGCTACCCCCATGTATATTTTAAGTTCCAGAATTGCCTTCTACCCTTACTTCCCACCTCACTCCCCTCAGTGGTGAACAGTCAGGTTAGCATTGTACATATGTACTTCTGATAAACATGTTTATAGATCAATTTTTTCAGTATGAGGAATTAGTATTAAGGGAAAGAGAAACTTAAGAGATAATTTTTATAAAGTGTTCATCAGATTCTGAAGAGGGGTGTATGTTTGTGTGTGTGTGTGTGTGTGTGTGTGTGTGTTTATCTGTGTGTGTGTGTTTATCTATGATTGTTTGTGTGCCTTTGTGTTTTGTTTGTTTTGATTTTCCTCCTCTAGATGGGGATGACATTGTCCATACCCAGTCTAATACAGTTGTGCTAGCTTTCTGGTCTGCTGAGAGGAGCTGCTTCCATCAAGGTTGTTCATTTCACAGTGGTGTTGTTGATGTGTACATTGTTCTACTGGTTCTACTCCCCTCACTCAGCATCAGATCCAGTAAGTTATTTCATGCTTCTCTAGAGTCAGACCATTTATGGATTCTTATAGAACAATAATATTTTATAGTATTCATGTACTATGACTTTTTTAGCCATTCCCCAATTGATAGGCATCCCCTCAATTTCCAATTCTTTACTGATACAAAAAAAACTGCCATGAATATTTGGAACATGTAAGACTTTTCCCTTTTTTATAATTTCTTCTGGATATAGACCTAGAATTTGAATTTCTAGGTCAAAGGATATGAACACTTTTATTGCTTTTTGGGCACAGTTCCACATTGCTCTCCAGGAAGGTTGGATTCATTCACTACTCCACCAGTAATGCATCAATGTTCCAATCTTCCCATAACCTGTAAGATATTGATCATTTTCTCTTTTGTCTTCTTGGCCATCTGAGAGGCCTCGTTTTAATTTGCTTTTCTCTAATCAATATTGATTTGGAACAATTTTTGTATGATTATATATAGCTTTAATTTCTTCATTTAAAAATAGCCTGTTCATATTCTTTGACTATTTATCAATGTAACCTTATAATTTTGATGCAATTCTCTATACATTTTAGAAATGAGACATTTAAAAAATAAATGCAACCTTTATCAGAACTGCTAGTTGGGAAGATTGTTTCCCAGCTCTCTGCTTTTCTTCTAATTTTGGCAGCATTAATTTTATTAGTGCAAAAAATATTTATTTTAATATAAACAAAATCATTCATATTGCAGTTTATAATGTGCTCTAATACTTGTTTGGGCATAAATTTATCCCCTTTCCATAGATCTGATAGAGTATCTATTGGAGTATTTTTGGCTAATTTTCTACTGATAAGCAGCTCCATCTGTGATGGGACTGATATTGGTAGACTGATATACAGTGCAATGATATTACATGAGTCAACATCATACAACAGAGTCAGAGAAGCTATGTACAAATTAGAAGTCTTATATTTGGGGCAATTCATTTAATTCACTCAGTCCTTTGTAAAATGAAAGATTGAATTAATTGGCCTTTCTGGTATCTTGCATTTCTAGCTCTTTCCTCCTGTCTTTGATTCAATGTCCTTATTCAAAAAACAATAATTCGGTTCAAGAAGAGTATATCAAGTGTTTACTTTGCAAAGTGGACATCCTGCTAAGATTAGTTGAAATACAAAGATTAGGGAAAATAGATTCCCCTCTTTTGGGGAATGTTCAATGTTCAATAATATTAAGAATCTTTTTATTTATGTATTACATTAGGGTCCATAGAGCATTTTAGAATCCATATTTTATTTGATTTTTTAAATCAAATTTGAGGTAATTAGCTGTTACAATCTCCATTTTAGGAACTGATCAATCAAAAATCTATTAAAATCCTTTTTGGGGGGCATGCATATGAAAAGTAGTCCACCATCCCTTTTCTCAAAGATTTTTTTCAGGGAATATAAATACAGATTAAACATGAAAAGCAAAAAGAAATAAAAGGTTTAAGAAAAAGATAGTGGTAAAGAGAAAATTAGCAATTGATGAGATCAAGATTCTTGTAGGATATGTTGCTTAAATTGCAACTTAAAGGAAGGTATTTTATAATCTAGAGTTGAGGAGGGAGTGCTTGCAAGCAATCAACATATCTAATTCAAAAAAGCAGTAAGACACTGTCCATCAAGAATAGAGTGGAGGAAATAAATTTTGTTTGGGTCACTGGATGTGAGAAAGAGAAATGAGGAAAATGTGATTCCAAGAGATGTAATAACTTTTGATTATAGAATCATTGGATGCCAGAATTGTAAATACAGTTGAAAATATTACTAGGACATAGTCAATAAGTATAAAGATCATAGAACTTTCCAAAATTTGCTAAGGTCATATAATGTTTGAAAAGAAAGTGATTTTAGATGATATCTTAGAACATAGAACACTGATCATTTCACCTTTCAAAAATTATAAAATTAGACCTTGAAAACATATTAGATATCATGTACTGATCTAAAATTTTGGAAATGATGAAGATTGAGCTCATAGTATTTAAATTATTTTTCCAAGATCTTATAGTTCATAAGCAGATAATATAATTTTAGAGCTGACAAAAACTTAAGGATTATCATTATCCAGGCATTTCAAAATCATGTTAGTGACTCATCATAGTCTTCCAAATACTATCATGCTTATTTTTTCCAGTGTTTAGTTCTATATGCAATCATACCAATATATTTCTAAAGAAAAAATTAAAATTGATAGTAAATTGCTTGCAAAATTTAAAATGAAATATATGCGAACTTGAGGGGCAATGTGGTATAATATAAAATGTTTTGTTCTAATGGTTATTATAGGCTTGGATTTTAACTTCAGTTTCTTTTTTTCATTCAATACACATTTATTAAGTGCCTATATATACATCAGAAACTGAACTAAGTGTTAGGGATAAAAATGAATGTAAAATACATTCTCTTCCTTCAAGGAACTCGTATTCTAATGGAAGAAACATCACTCAACCAAGTACAAAAATATATTATGTAGGTTAGATAGGAAAGAACAGATGAGATAGTAATTGTTATTTCTTCATAGTTTTTAGATCAATATTGAATTTGTAATGAGAGACAAAATGAAGAAAGAAAACATTAGAATGAAAAAAATGACAAAATACATACGACAACTTTAAAAAAATTGAATATAAGAAACCTTGGTAATCATTTAAACTCCACAGTTCCTTCTCTGGATAGGAATCGTATTTTTCATCACAAGTCTTTTAAGACTATTTTCAATTATTGTACTGCTGAAATGAACAAGTCCATTATGGTTGATCATCACCTCATGTTGTGAGACTGCATGATGTTCTTCTGATGCTGCTCATTTCACTCAATATCAATTCATTAAAGGCTTTCCAAGATCTTCTGAAATTCTGACCCTCATGATTTCTTATAGAACAATAGAGTTCCATTGTATACATATGTCACAGTTTGTTCAGTCATTTCCCAATTGATAAGTATCCCCTCAATTTTTAATTCTTTTCCAGTAAAATAAGAGCTGTTATGAATATTTTTGAATGTGTGACATTTTAATCGTTTTTCATGATCTCTTCAGGAAGTAGATCCAGTAGTGGTATTGCTGGATCAAAGTATATATATTAAGTGTCTGAGACTGCATTTGAACCCAGGTACTCCTGAATCCAGGGCCAGTGCTTTATCTACTGCGCCACCTAGCCGCCCTCAAAGTATATTTTTATTTCCATTTGGACATAATTCTAAATTATGCCCAAGAAAGGTCAAATCACTTTGCAACTCCACCAACAATGCATTAATATTGCAGTTTACCAACTTCCCCATCCAGCTTAATGTCATTTTCTATCTGTAAATGTTTGTATAATCATAGAAAAGTAACTTGGCTGATTGCCAATATTTAGAATGGTAATATGAATGAATTGATAAGTTCAACCAGGTTGTTTTGATGATCAAGTGAGCCAGTATATCTAAACTGTTATGGAAACCAAAAAACGTTGAAGTAATATAAGCCCAGTTTCTTCATTTTATACATAAGCAAATTCAAATGAAATGAATTGTCTTGTTCAAGGCAAAATTGTTAGCAAATACCATAAAACTGAGTTTTTTGATTTCAGTGATGTTTCCAGCACCATGTAGTTACCAACATATCTTTAAAATAGTCTAAGAACTGTTCTATCTACTTGTTAGTACTATGTCATTTCTATTTCCTAACATTGTGTTTGAATTTTAGTAAAAATTTGCAGATTTATTATAAACATAAGAAATCTTTCATTTAAACTGAAGACATTACTATCAAGTTGTGTTATTTTTTTGCCATGATAACCAAACAGATATTTCAAAGAGGTAGTTTGAAAATACAACAAGGAAATAATTGACCTCCAGTCTCAGGCACGAAATTATAGATCTAGAAGGAGACTCGGAACAGATCTATTCAACCCCTACCATGAAACCGAAACTAAGTGAGGTGAAATGATCCACTTGAGGTCATAAAAGTAAAAAAAAAAAGAAGAACTTTGCTTCATGTCTTTTCACTGTTGATCTATTACTCAATTTCCTGAAACCTTGAGTAAGGTTGTCTCTTCACACCATGATATGGAACAAGTGATGAAAATTCCCAAGAATTCTGTGACTAGGAGCTGAATAAAAAAGCATGGTATAATGAAGGAAGGATTGACTTTGAAGATAATAAAAATGGGTGTGAATTCTTATTATTTGCATGACATGAAATAAATAACCTATTATATCTAGGTCTCGGTTTCTTTATCGGTGATGAGCAGTCGAACCAAATGTTGTCTAAGGTTCATTCTATACAAAAATCTAGGAAATGAAGAAAATGAACACATTTTTAAGCAGACAAATATTTTTAGACAATTCCAAAACCACTTAAAAATTATAGATGAAATTTTTTCATCTTGTCCCTGAGGAAAGAATTTTATAATTTGTTTACCAAGCCAAATAAAACTGCCATTCATACACTCAATTCTACAGTTTATAGAGTGTTAAATTTCCTTTCATAATCATTATAAAATTTAAAGAATTCTAGAAAATTCTTCCCTTTCAGTCAAACTTTACTGTGTTTGATTCCTTTAAACTTTTTCCCTGGTTCTTTAATCTGTTTCCTTTCTATCTTCTCCTGTTTCTGAGGATGCACGTGCAACATCTGCAATAGGCTTTGATTAAGATAAATGTTATATTAGCACAAACAAAGAAATACTTGAGAAAAAGAGGAATTTGAATGTTTCATCAAGGGAAAAAACTAGTGCTAAACCAAATAAAAGATAAAAACTTCCTCAAAGTAGCAGAGAACTTTCCCCTAAGTAGAAGAGATACTCAAAATTGATTTGATTTCACCATGTACACAAAGGTGAAAAAGGTATCATTAGTATATAGTTCATATATTGAAGTATATGACAAACTCGAAGTTGCCAAATCCAAAGGCCTTTTCTCAATTCTTATTCTTCTTAACCATGCTTCAGTGTTTGACACTGTTGATCACCCATGTCTCTTTGATCATCTCTTCTCTTTAAGTTTATGGGGTATCAATTCCTGGCTCTCCCCTTATTTATTATTATTTTATTCTGATCACTCCTTCTCAGTCTCCTTTGCTGGATCTTCATCCAGATTACATATTCTCATTTAAGTGTCCCTCAGGTTGAATCCCCATAGCTCTTCTCCTTCTAAACTACATTACTTAGAGATCTCATCAACAGAAATAGATTTAATTACCATCCTTAGGATGATAATTCTCAAATCTGACTTAAACTCATAGTTATATTGACTCTGGGGACTTGCAACATCATATTTCCAACTGTCTTTCAGAGATTTTAAACTGGATATGCAGCAGATATATCCTAAATATGTTCAAAGCTGAACTCAATACCTCCCCCCCAAATTCTCCTCTTTTCCTACTTTGCTATTAATATACCATCATCTCTAGTCCCTCAGTCTCACAACTCAGGAATTATGATTAACAATTCTTCATGTCTCACATCTCATGTTTCTAAGTTTTATTGATATGGCCACTGACATATCTCTCTAATATAATCCCTTTTCTTCTCTGGCACTATCACTGTTTAGTCTAGACCCTTATGATCTCATGTCTCAGCTACTATGATAGCTTGATAGTGGGTTGTCCTAACTCAAGTCTCTCCTTAATGCAATCAATCCATCTTCCATTTATCTGCCAATGTTATTTTCCTGAAATACAAGACCACCTACATCACACAAATGCCCCTCCCCAAATACAGTTTACTAATACAAATTTTGAAAATGAAAATGGCTCTATTACACATTTAAAGTGCTTCAAACCCTTTCCTTCTCCTCTGATAAAACTCTTCTGACATGTCACTTCTCACTATATAAAATACCCAAGGATTCAATGACACTGGTCTCCTTCCATGAAGAAGAAATTCCAACTCTCAACTGTGGGCATTTTCTCTGCTTATTCCCCATGTCCAAAATGATCTTCTCTGTCTCCACCTCCTGAGCTCCTGGGTTCCCTCAAGTCTCAACTAAAATTCCAACTTTCATAGGAATCCCTTTCCAACACTTGATTCTATTGTCTTTACTTTCTCAATTATTTCCTATATACATGAATGTAACTTGTTTTGAATATATTTGTTTGAATATCATGTCCCCCATTAAGTTGCAAACTCTTTGAAAGCAAAGGTTGTCTTGTACTTCTTTTTCTCTGTTATTTAGCATAATGCCTAGCATATAGTAAGTCTATTATGGTAAATGATGAATTATCAATCAATAAACATATATTAATAAGATTAATGTAGTTTTATAAGGTTTGCAATGTACTTTGGAAATATTATTTCATCAGTTGTCAAAATTATATAACAAGAAATATTATCTTTATTTTATATATAAGAAAACTTGAATTGAGAGTTGTGATTTGCCCAGTATCCCAAACTACTTTGCATCTCTCACAAATCTTGATCTCATAACTCTTTGATTCCAGGTCATACACTTTTTCTTTGACAATGATACTTTTTTTTTTGAGAAATACAAATTTTTAGTGAAATGGTTGGTTATAAATAATATTTATGTTATCTGATATAAACTTAATTTAAGTAGGCGAAATGATATACATCTGTTATGGAATTATATTTCTTCTGTCAAAATACCAGTAGTATGAAGAATATTTTAAAATGGAATTGTCATGGATGAAATCATTAATGGCTGGGAAATTTAAGGACAAATGAGGAGGTGAAAAATTTAGAAGACTCTATCACTTCTGTTGATTACAGGAAGTCATAAAATTCCATAGTGAAAAGAACTCTAAATATCACTTCATCTAACCCTTTTATTATATAGATTTTGATGAAAAGTACTAAAGAGAGGAAACTACAGTTTAACCTAAGTAACAGGGTGAGAATTTGAACATAGTTATGATACCAATAATAGCTATTTCCACCTTACAATGTTTTAGATTTTAGGTACATATTATATCTTTATTTGAGTCTTACTGTTACTCCATTTTTAAAAAAGGAAAAAATAAATTCACAAAAATAGAAAGTAAATTAATGACAAGAACATTTTGACAGAAAATTGGGTGAATGAAGACAGAAAATCCATTCTTTTTGAACAACAATACACCTTTTTTTCATTTTGTATTCACAATGAGTAAAAACTATGCTGACTCCATAGGTTTTGTGCCTTTTAATGCATCCCTGGAAAAGTAAATTTCCTTGTTTGTGAGGGTTATTTGACAGATATACTTGCTTACTCTGAAATAGGATACCTGGTTAAAATAAACAAAATCCCTTTACCACAAAAGGGTCAAGCCATGAGAATAATATTTTTACCTCCACAGATATTACAAATAGAGGGCAAATATATCACATGACCTAGTTCTCTTAATGAATAAGCTTTATTAGTGCAAAAGTCACCTGTAAATCATGTCAAAATCAACTATAGTGATTCATAATGCACAATACATGAAAAATATTCAAATTGTATCTCCTCAAGGCATCTTGTAATGTCTATATAAATGAACAAATGGTAAGGACTGCAAACAAGACTGAAATTATTTTACATTATTCAGTACAATTCCTGCATACATGTAATCTTTATAAAAGGAAACCAGATTCTTAAACTAAAAATAGCAAAATTTATCCCAATATAGAAAATTTAGTTGAATTGGGTTTGAGTGTGGTGAAGGTAGCTCAGGGAACACTATCCCTGCCATTGTCAGAACTGGTCCCACAAATTCTCTTTTCTCCACTCACCCCACAGTATGTGACTCTAAAGACTGTCTTAATATTACTGGGGTAAAAGATGAAGCTAAGATTGACTTGCTTAAAAGATGGAGAGAACACTTATAAGAGAGCACTTTGCTGCTGACCAAGCCCACCACTTGGGGAGCAGGGAAATAAGTCAACTCCCTTTTTCCCTAAGAAGAAATTTTTTAGATATTTTACTAAAAGAGAGCAAGTGGGAAGAGAATGCCAAGACTCTTGAAAATTTATATTAGGGGAAGCTAGGTAGTGCAGTGGATAGAGCACCAGCCCCAGATACCTAAGTTCAAATCCGGACTCAGACACTTAATAATTACCTAGCTGTGTGGCCTTAGGCAAGCTACTTAACCCCATTGCCTTGCAAAAACTAAATATATATATGTATGTGTGTATATATATATATATATATGATTTATACTTGATTCACACATATGCATTAAGAAATTTTACAGAGGAAATAAAAAGTGAAGACAAACTCATGATTGCGTAGTCTCAAACCAAGGGTTTCATTATTTACCCCAAACAAGCACATTTTTGATGCATCTAGGACCTAGGAGAATGACAAACTAATCTTAGTTACTGAGGTCAGGGCAACATTCTGGGTTCAAACAATTTCTAGTCACAAAAATTTGATTTCAATATCATAAAATAATTTTTTCAAAAATATAGCAAATAATTTCCCATAATATTTCACTCTTAGGTTAAAATTAATATTATCATACTAAAACTAGCATAAGAGTAAAAAAGCTGGGTTATAGTGTCAAAAATATTTCATTAAAATAATCTCAATCAAGGCCACCTAACTCACTACCTATTTCATTAAAAACTTGAAAGAATTCCTTTAAAGAGGACTAAGGAACATATTAATGGCCCTCCTTTCCTACTGTCTTGGTCAAAGGAATCAATTTAAATACATCTCAGGAACAAGTCAGGAAGTTCAAATTTGCACCAGGAAATAATTACACTATGGTTGTGAATATAAAATATATAATTTCATGCTTCCTTCAGTATCATGAAAGTTTTATTCAGTTAAGCAGAGGCAAGATTCCATTTATCTCTTAAGGAGACAAATCTCAACAAACAGACTTTATAAATAAATTGAGCAAGGTTGCAGCTTAAATTATGGTTAGAATGATCACAATAGATTGACAGAAATGGGAGATTTATATATCATCAGTTAGCTAGGGTAGCTTATAAATTACTGAATCACTGTAAGGAGATCATATTTCTCTATGTCAAAAGGTTAAAATTATTATTCCGTAAATCAAATTTTGGATGAATCAGGTTAATATAAACAAAGAAATTATAGAAAGAATAACCATGAATCCCAAGAGACAAATAAAAGTAATTTAGGTATATGCTTCTTTCAAATATAAACATCATGAAACATTAAAATCAAACTAATACAGTGATGATAGTGAATATTAAATAATTTAAAATATTTTCTGGTAACCCACAGCTAATACATGTGTAACTAACACATTTCATTTTGAATTATTGCTCTTATAATTTAGTTTTCTGATTTCTAGAAATACCATTTGTGCATAAGCATTCATTAATACATATAACATATTTGTTGCCTTTATTTTTATTAATTCATTTTTACCATGTCCCAATTCTTCATAACCCCATTATTTGGGGTTTTCTTGACAAAGATACTGGAATTGTTGTCATTTCTTTCTCCAATTAAGTTTGTAGATGAGGGAAACTAGGATAATCCAGGCTAAATGACTTGCCCAGGGTCACACAGTTAATTATTATCTGAGAAAAGATTTGAACTCATCTAGATGAGTTTCCCTGATTTCAGGTCTAGCAATCTATTCACTGTACCACCTAGTCTAATCTAGTTTTCTCTAAGTTTATTATTTAATTAAATTTAAAAAATTTTCACATCTTTATCTTATCTTGAAAGACTGAGATTCTCTGAAAAACTATTAGAAATGGGATTACAAGCTTAAAAACTCATATGAGTTAAACTCAGATAGAAAATGGTAAGATCTTTTACACTTATATGCTATTATAATATTTCAGAGATTGTTTATCATTATCCATTAATTAATATATTTAGAATTGTAAAAATTCCTTCCTTGACTATATAAATTTGTTATAGAAGAAAAAAGAGGGAAATGATTAAAGCAATATTCAAATTCTCCCTTCAGATATAGAAATGGATCTGACAAATAAAACCAAAAATATTCTCCTTAGCCAGGTAAAGGTCAAACCTAACAGTCAACCAAATAGCAAGGCCCCTCATTATTCATAGGGTATCATAGCCAGGCTTATTATCAACCTGGTGGAAATGTTTCTTGTACAGAATAAAAAGCACAGTGGAGGAAACTGAGTTAGAGGATTCTACTTTCATCTACACAAAAGATATCTGCCCATAATAATCATATTTTGTGATCAAAACTCAGAAAAATATCACATCTTAGTCCTTAGAGATTTTTTATCATAAATAGCAAAAGTTTACTAATAACAGCATAGTACTCTTATTTTTAGTTTTCCCTGTTTCAAAAATGGCTAACAAAAATAATATATAGTATAGGTAACCATATTGCCATATTTATCCTGGAACATAAATGAATAATTTAAAAATTAAGATCAATCAAATTATGGAGGTTCATATGTCATAATTTATTTAAAAATCCAGAAAAAATATTGTTATTCTATGCCTCAAGACCAACAGATATCTGTCTTATTTGCTCCTCAAGCAAAAATAAAATATCTGAATCTGTCTACTGTTTCTGAATTGGCTTAAAGATGTAACAAATATTTGGTACTTATTCAATTGTATAATTTCATTGCATTTGTGTGATAAAAAGCAATGTATCAGTCAAAACTCACTTTTTAAAATTAACCAACTCTTACTCTTAAACCCTTTTACTTTAATGATGGGAAGTCCTAATTTCTCATTAAACTATAGTAGGTCAAAATATGCTGCCAATAAGACTGAAAACATTCAATAGTTCTGATCAAATAGAAAGTTCCAAAAAAGGTGAAAAAGTCCGTGATACTCTTTTTCCAAATAGGAAGTTATAACAGCTTTTATCTAATGATAGCTATTATCAATTTTAAAATAAAAATAATGAATTAAATAAGAGTTCAAAAAATTGTGACCACATTCTTTAACAGTTCATTTCAGACAGAATCCAGATTCAGAGAAGTTAATTTTCTAATGATGCAATTGTATCATGCTCTGGAATCGTTTTTTTGTTTGTTTGTTTGTTTGTTTGTTTTTGGATATTAGCTTTCCTTCTGCAAAGGTTTCACAAAATTCCGAATGGGAGAACAATTAAAATTCTAATAATAACATCAATCATCATGTGTTTTTTGAAATATGTAACCAAAAAAAACCTTTTTTGCCAGTTAAAAATAACCAAAGTTTGTGATACTGAATTTGAACTCAAATGCCATGATATTTCAATTCTGCTGTCTTCAGACATGTCAACTTATGGCCAAATATCAAATATACATTTTACATTATATTTTGATGTACCACAATTACTATAAAAGAACATATATCACTTTAAATGAGACTCCCATTTTAGTTTATTTTCAAGAGTAACTTCATCCAAATTAAATCTGAATTTACAATTAAAAATTGTAAGATTCAAAGGTTAAAAATTTCCAAAGGTCATTAGTTTCCAGGACCATTACAGAATTTGAAACTTTAAGTTAATTAATTTTATTTTGTTTTTGTTTTTGTTTTTGTTTTTGCAAGGCAATGGGGTTGTGACTTGCCCAAGGTCACACAGCTAGGTAATTATTAAGTGTCTAAGTTCCAGATTTGAACTCACTTCCTCTTGACTCTGGGGCTGATGCTCTATGCAATGTGCCACTTAGATGCCTCAAGTTAGCTTACTTTAAAAGATTCTTAGTGACATTATAACTTTCTCATCTCTGTTTTTTTGGCTCCCTAAAGGTTCTAAGAATTGGAACATGCCCTGAGAGCAGTCCTTCCAGGTCAAAATTTAAGTATGCTCTTCTCAAATAGTTTCATACTGGACTCAAATAATTTCATGCTCTAAGGATTGGAACATGCACTTCCAATGGTCTTTCAAGGACAAAATTTTAGTAGGCTCAATGTCAATGATGCCATGCTACAAATTTATCCCTAGCTTTTATTTGGCAAACATTAATAATTGAAAGAATACTGTCTATCTTAAATAGTCCCCTTTAAAATTTCTCATATCCTTTTTATATCAATGAGATCAACAATCCTTTAAACATCTTTATAAAATTCAGAAAAGATAGGTCACTTAATTGGGCCTCATGTTGTTGAAGGGTCAGAAGATTCCAGTTCCTTTCTTCTGACATCTTGTTCTCTTTCTAGATATTGTTAGCAAAAGAGTCATTGAGATCCTTTTAAAAAGTAAGGTCAAAAAAGGGTCAATGTCAGATGCTGACAAATTATTTTTTAATGCTTCTGTGGCCAAAGTTTTGCTTTCAACACATGATTATTCAACCAGTTACAGATTACTTACACATGCTCCAAGACACTGTTTTTAAATGCCATCATGTTTCTCTTATAAACATGAAATTGAGGGGGTAGCTAGGTGGTGCAGTGGATAGAGCACCGGTTGTGGAGTCAGTAGTACCTGAGTTCAAATCTGACCTCAGACACTTAATAATTACCTAGCCATGTGGACTTGGGCAAGCCACTTAACCCCATTGCCTTGTAAAAATAAATAAATAAAAAATAAAATAAACATGTCATTGACATAATAGATATGGGAGTAAAAATATAGTGAGAATTTGAGGGTGACACCTAAGTTGTATGTCTGAAGACAAGAACAGATGGAGTTTTCCTCCACAGTGATGGGGAAGATTTAATGGGAAACATAATGATCTCTATTTTGGACATGCATAGTTTAATATATCTATTGGAAATCCAGTTTGAGTTGAATAAAATAAGGTATGAGAGAGTAGAATATGTAGGTTTGAGAACTGTCAGTGGATCAATAGGAGTTGAAGAGATCATCAAGGGAAGAAGTATAAATGAAGAAGAGGGTTGATAATAGGACAATTTGTTGGAGGTCTATGATTTGAGGGCATGATTTGAAAGAGGATTTAGCAGAGGAAACTAATAAGTAAGAGAAGGACAAGAATAGGATAATGTTCTAAACACCTAGAGGGGAAATAGAAGAGTATCAAGTAAGACAGGGTGATAAAGTGTGTAAAAGAGTTTAGATAGCTGAATCTTTTTGAATGGACAATAATGTAAACAAAGTGAAACATTCACTTTATAAGACTTCAGAGGTGAAATGGAGACTGACTTTGGTAGGTCTTGTGTGTGAGGATGAAGTATTTGGTCTAGGAAGGCAGTGAGGAGCCATGGTAGGTTTTTTTTATCTTGGAAGATTGTAATAAAATGTAATGTAAGAAGATAAATTTGGGAGCCTAATGTTGGCTATATTGGAAGGAGGGAATGATAGAGATAGAAGAAAAAGATAGGAGGACAGTAAAAAAATCTATAAGAGAATTAAAAATTCTCAAGCAAGAATAGAAGCAAGAAGAATAAATAGGATGAATATTAGAAATATTGTAGAAACAGATTACATAGATATTTTACAACTGAATGAGGGAAGACATAAGAGTACTGGTAAATGTAACCACTTCTCTGAAAAAAGTATACATGACACATTTTAAGGTTAATTGGCATCCTTTAAATTTTCTCCATTATTTTCTTAAGACAAGACAATCAAAACAACAATGCTTCAAGCTCTGATTTGTAATGATTGTGGATTTCTGAAGTGTCAAGACTCACAATGAAAATTTAACAACTGGCAGTCACAAAACAATTTAAAATATTTCAGCAACCTTAGGAGGTGGATACATTTATACATACATATATATTCACATGCATGCACAAATACATGCATAAATATATATGTGCATAATTTGTGGACACATACATACACATATGTCATATATACAACTATAATGCACATAGGGCTTGTATATATACACAAATAAAGACAGATCTCTGTCCTTGTGCATATAGGCATGTTGTATTTCTGTACTACCCTTGTGAGTTCTTATCTACCTTTGATGTCCAAGTCTCATACAACTCTTATTTGTGGTTCTAAGTTTTAACATAAGCGTGACCATACACTGGTAAAATCATCTTAGCAGACAAGTGAAACAAATTTTAGAATAACAAAGACATCAAACCCTTTTAGTTGGGATATGTCTGCCTAAATCATGTGAAGATTTTTGACAGTTTCCTCCAGTGAAATAGACAAATGAAAACAATTTGATCATATAGACATGAATTATTAAAAAAAAAGCACTGAACCTTCCTATGCCTGTTTCATTCTCTGTAATATAAACAGGTTAATCTCCATTTCCTTGGATTTGTTTTCCAAATCTACCAATCTATTTTTTAATGATTTTGCCAGGTTAGTTGATCAGTTCTCTGTCCTATTCTCCAAACTAACCACTCTCAAAGTTAGTTGGTCTGCTCTAGCACTGTGTCCTTTCCTCTCTGTAGTTAATACCCTCCAAAGTTTATCTGAGATGGTGCCCTCAGCACCTTACTTTCAAATGTCTTTTGCATCAAAATGTATATAGTAGTGTGTGCTGTAACTATGGTAATGAGACAGAGAATTCATTTCTCTATGCTATGAAATTTCAGTGTGAACTTGATAAAAAGGCTGTTACCATTTCCTTAAAATATTGTCCAAATTTGGGCTCTGGGATGAAAGCAGTCATAACTGCGTGTGATGAAATATGTTACCCTAAGAATCACAACATAATATTATGATAAAATGGCTAGAGCATATTAAGAAAAAATAGATATCATCTTCCACTAAACACCTTTTATTGTCCCAACAAACAGGCCTATTCATTTCAGATTAAAGGAAAAAACCCATTGATTTATTACTCTCCTCTCCTTTAGAATCATTCCCAGATAATCTATGGCATAGAGAGAACAATAAATATGGAATTAGAAGACTGGGGGTTAAATCTTAGTCCAACTATTTAGTAATTATGAAATATTTGCAAATTCACTTGACCGATTTGAGTGTGTATCCCCATATGGAAAAGGAAATGGTTAAATGATGTGAAAGGTTAAAAAAATGGCTCTAAACTGTATTGATCTTGTGAACTTTCGAATATCCAGTATGAGGAGAGTATGCTATCAGGTTACTGCTAAGTGACTTCCAAGGGGGCCAAGGGCAAGACTACAATAAGGTCTCACTTGATTCTCTTATCTGATCTCTGCTCCCATTATGAATTAAACTATGAAGAAAGGTATCTCCACAAGACACCTCCAATTTATTTCCTTTCACTTTCTCTAAACACTAACAACTTGCTTTCTGGTCTCATCAGTCAAGGCCTGTTCCAAAGTCACCAATCACTCTTAATTGCCTAATCTATTAATATTTTCTTAATGTTTATTTACCATTTAATTAGCCACTGTTGATCACCTTTTCTCTCCTTATAATCTGTATGTATCTTGGAGGTAGAAAGGGACCTACATAATCCCTTTAGCATATGGAAACCTGAAGGGCAGGGCTGGTATTTTTGCCTCTTTTTGTATCTTCAGTGGTTAATATATTCTTGATATGCAGGAGTATCCTAAATATACAATCACTGACTGACTCTAGGTTGTCATGACACTGGCACCTCTTTTTCTCCTACTTCTCTGATTCTATTTTTCAGACTTCTTTTCTAGACATTGAAATACTATTATTAATAATGGCTTATACAACAGTAACTAGCTATGACTTTATAGGGGTTAGAGTTAACATTGGGAGACAAATGCTATCATATCACATTTTTAGACAAGAAAATTGAAGTAGAGATAATGTGACTTACTTAGGGTTACAAAATTAGTGCTTTAAGTTATATTTGAACTTAGGTCCTCCTTCATCCATGTCTAGCATTCTATCCCTTGTGCCACTAACTATTCTTCACCTATGAAATATTTACTAATAACAGGTTTCCTGTAATGTTCTAGTTTTGACTCTCTTCTCTTTTACTTATGCATCACTTCATGTGATGATTTCAATAACATTTCTGAGCACAGTTATCATCTCTTTGCAGATATTCCTAGATTCACATAGATAGTCTTCATCTCTCTTCTGATATATCATTTCACATCATTAGTTGTCTATCGACATGTGGAACTAAATAACCCATAGGTCTCAACAAGTCAATATAGATATTAATTATTACCTTCTTTTAAAAGAGGAGGAAATTGAGCAAAGAAAAATTTAGTGACATGGTCAAGGTCACACAACAAGTAAGTTTCTGAGGATGGATTTCAACCCAATCTTTCTGATTTTGGGTCTCTCACTCTATGAACTGCATGACATAACTGCTTGTGTCAACTAAATTACTAAGACATGGTGGCAAGCAATGCAGGAGAGTATTGAAAAGAAAGAACTGGATTCTGTAGACAACAAAGAGCCACCAAGGTTTTTATTTATTTGTTTTTTGAGTCATAACTCAAAACTAATCCCAAACAAATAAATCTGGCATTTAAATAAAGAAGAATTGGTGATATGAAAGGATAAAAAAGGGAAAGTCTACAGCATATTTTCTGAACCAAGTTTATCTTTATTGGTATGTATAGGGACTATTGTTTTATTCATAGTACTCCATTTTCCATTTTTATGTCTCTGCATTTACTTTCTCTCGTGTCTATAATTCACACTCTCTTAACTTCCATCTCTTAGAATTCCTGTCCTCCTTCAATGCTTACCTCAAAAACAACTTCTATTGTAAACCTGTCAGATTCTTCCCATACATTTGACAGTTGCTAATGGCTCCCCATAAATTGACTCATTCAGCTATGTAAGTTCATTCTATTTCTGGTAGAATGTAAGATCCTTGAGGACATGGGTCATGTCATTGTACTTAGAGCTTGGCATAGCATGTCAGAACATAATATATGTTCAATTCAATAGAATATTTTTTCTTTGATTGATCAATGATTGATTGGCAGGACCTACATAATGTCTTTTACTTAGTCTATCTTCTTTCAGAGAATCTTATTTATCGTTGGGACAGTTGCCATTCATGGTGTCTTATGGAAGATTGTTATTTTGGGCTCTTTTCACAGGCAACATTGTCTAGGTTAGAAGTGACTCCGGTTATCTGAATACATTTCAATAGCAACTTTTAAGCAGTGCCACCAGATTTATGCTCCTATTAAAAAAAATTAATAGAAGAACCACAAGCCACCAGAGAAGCAAATTTATTTTAAACTTTATTAGCACAATATGTCAAATACATGAAAGAAAGAGAGAGAGAGAAGATTTTAGTGCCTCCTCTTTAAATACTAAACAGCATATGATAAGACTTTAGATCAAGAATCAAAACCCAGCTACACATTTGGGTTTTAAGCACATTTTAACTGACCCTGAACAAAAATCAAAATTTTGTTTGGAACAGATGGCAGAATGCAATATTCTCACACTGCCAAAAAATGTGAGTGCCCAGAAAAGATTGAGATGACTTATTAAAATTGTTCTTTTGCACTTCACCTTTTATGAGGGCACCAAGAAATTTCAAACTAAATTAAAAACTTCCAATGATCCAGCATAGAAAAGAGAATTCAACAGAGTGAGCTGGCTCTTTGACATACTGCATTCCCAAGCTGTCATGTGCAACCAAGTTGATTTAGGAGAGGAGACCATGGTTTAGTAAGAAAAGCATCTGCAACTGAAGTTAGGAGTTCTAGGTTTGTATTTGTGTTTTGACAATAATTGTGAGAATGCAGTTATTCTTTATTCCCAAAACTTCTGGTCATTTACAGCACAGATTATGCAAAAGATTTCTATAGACACACACACACACACACACACAGGCACGCACAACACTACAGGAAACACAAGCATATACATAAAGGCAAAGCTCTATTCTTATTTAAAAAAATCTCAATAACTCCTTTGTTGTCATTCATAACAGTAATGCAAATATTCATATTTTAAGTGTGACTATATGACTCTGATTGAGCCTGACAAATATACAGAGAAGTCATACTTATTGATAAGGAATTGTGACAGAGAATGGTTCAGAAGGATAGAGAATAGACATTTCTAGTCTCTTACCCACCTTTAAACCTTTTCCAAGAAAGACTTCTATTACTATTAGGAGGGGAAGCAGGAGTTGGGTCTGGAAGTGACTATTTTACTGTCCTTAGAAAGACGGACTTCTGGGCTAGAATTATATTTATCTGATATCAAGTATTCTAGGGGAAATATTTTAAATATTCCTAGGGGAAATAATTGAGTTCTAACTAACTTTTGATTGTTTTGTTATTTGGAATACAAGAAAGACCCCAAGGTCAAGTTTTGACCACTTTCTTACCTAATAACCTTTTCACAATGAGCATACATATATAATGAATTAAAAATAAAACTATTCATGCTAATAATAGAAATACAAAAATTATATCAGTCAAATAAAAGAAAGATATATACCAGATAATACAGAATGAAGGAGTCCTCCCACTGAGAACAAATCAATTGAACCTGGAGAGAATCTCACCAGAGAGCACAACCCAAAATCTCTAGAGTCAAAAGTTAGGAATAAGAACTTGATGGAAACTTCTAGCTCCTCTCATCATGTTTTCCAGAATCTTGTCCTTCAACAATATGAAATGAGGTTGGATTTTTCCTTCTTCTTTTTTCAAAGTTAGAAATGAACTCAACTTCAAGAGTCCTGAAGGGGTTCTGCCTCTCCAAGTATCCACAAAGTTAAACCGTATGCAAACTGAAGTGTTCTCCTCTCATCAAATCCAGTCTTCCCTTCCACAATGCCTCTATGTTAAGAGAGATGCAAGGTAGAGCCTTCTTATTTTAAGAGGAGAATCCCAAATCAGTGGACTTTCGAGCAAGATTTACATGTCTCTTAATTTTTAAAAATAGTTTATCAGTTGTCTCTAATTAGAAGAGAGGTATAACATTTATTATTACAATTGGCAGCTACTTCTGCCTTCCTTCTCCATGGCTCAACTGCTCTGCCTTACTGGATGCAGTAACAACTATGGGATCTTTAATCTTTCTATTTTCGAATAGGAAAAGTGTAGATATACATCCTCATCATTTTTTTTGTGAAAATAATGTCATTTTGTGAAGGTCATGCTCTTATAGATGTAGGATAGATCAAAGAAACTAAAAGCAATTGGTCATTATTACATGTATATTTTTACTGCACATCATGGATAGATTTTAACTTCATACACCCAGAAAATAATTGGCAGGGCAACAGTAAAATAAGTCAAGGATTTATAGGGTTTATGGTAAACTAGGGGAAAAAATAGACAGTAAAGATCTAGATCCAGCTGTAGACTTTTACTGTCTATTTTGAATTGATCTTGAACTCAGAATCAGAAGAGGAAAACTATTAGTAATCATATGAAAGTTGTTCTCTGATTTTGAGTTATATAATAATGTTAATATTCCTTTCCAGTTTAGAATAGATTGTCATCAGTTCAGTTAGATTGCCTGAAGATGTAGATAAGGTCAAATGTGTTTGTGAAGAAGTTTTCACTTAGCAAAATCTGATTTATTTCTTACCTCTAATAATCTGGCCAGGTGAATAATGATTACCTTGGAATGTACCAGTTTCCAGCAAGAGAGTTTCCAGATATGAGAGATTTGAGAAAAGGGGAAGAGAAAAGGTGCTTTTAAAGATTAGCTTTCTAGATTCTATTGAAAGATTTTTTTTTTTTGGGGGGGGAGTTACTTGACAAGTATAGTGCAATAGTGATACTAGCAGCAGCAATTGTCGTTGTTATAGCAGCAGCAGTAACACTAAACATTTATATAAGACTTTCAGATTTAAATATGTTAATTCATTTGATCCTCACAGGTCCTGTGAGGTAAGTTGTATTATTATTATTATCTTTATTTTACATATGAGGAAGCTGAGAACAGACATTTAACTATTGTGGTCAAAGTCACAATGAATATATCTGAAAAAGATTTGAATTCAGGTTTTCATGACTCCAAATCTAGGACTATGTCTAATGTTCAAAATTGACATGCAAAACATTAGTGATTCTCATTATTCTGCCCTGTAGGAAGAGATCAAGAAAAATAGAATTAAATCTAGATTTCAGTGGCACCATTTCACCATGATACATAATGTGCACATATATTGTGGGGGATGATTCAATCAAATCAGAATAAAACCAACATGGTGTTTGCTTGCAGTCAGATATAGTGATCCCTATGAAGGTCAAGCAGAAATCTGCCTTGAAGGTTTTGAGTAAAGCATGTGAATAGATAGGATAAGACATCAGTTTCATGAGGAAATGAGATGAACCAATATAGATTCCAGGAATGTCAGAAGCCACTATATATCATAAAAGTGAAACTCTACAAATGTTTATCATGAATACAAGAATCCTTAAGAAGACTTTGATTATTGTCTAGTATTTGAGTCTGAGTCCTCATATTCAAATGAATAGATAAATGTGTAAGTAAGGGAAAAGAATTCAACTAGGGCAAAGAAGACTGGTTTAAGTTAGGTCTAAGTTAGTTCATAAACTTAAAAAAAAATCAAACAAGTGCAGGTGAATAAAGAGTGTATTCAATTTGAAGCACATGAGAAAAATAGATAAAGCAATTTTCTAAGACTGTGGGTATTGATCAAGATCATCATGCTAAGGGCAGAGAGAACCAGATAGTTGACTGTTTTATAATACTCTCCCTTAAATCTCACTCTTTTTCTTTATTTTTCACCATTTATGGAAATTAATAGAAATTACTATTTTCTAATTACAGTGTTCATTGAACTGACTTACTGGTTCAACTTCACCTGATTCAACATTTGTTAGGACTCATATGATCATTGTTTTCAAATCACTAAAGTGATATCATGGAAGGAAAACAGATGTTTTTCCATGCAGTTCCAAAAGGCAAAGCTATAATGCCTAGAATTTTGAGGAAGAGTAACAGAGAAGAAGATATTGATTCAAATTGTGAAAGAAATTTTTTCCCATCCAAAATGACTTACACTGACTACCTGCTTCCAAGGGTATGCATATTTTCATAGCTCTTTAGGTATAGTTCCAAATTGCTCTCCAGAAGGGTTCAATCATTTCACAACTTCACCAACTATGCATTAGTATACCAATTTTTCAACATCTCCTTTAACACTTATCATTTCCCTTTTCATTTTTATTAACAAATCTCAGAAGTATGAGGTAACAACTCAGTTATTTTCATTTGCATTTCGCTAATTATTAGTGATTTAGAGCATTTTTTATGACTATAGACACTTTAATTTTTCATTTGAAAATTATCAGTTCAAATCCTTCAACAATCTGGGAATGTCTTCTATTCTCATAAATCTGATTCAGGTCTACATAGATTATAGAAATGATACCTTTATAAGAAACACCTACTGAAAAAATTGTTTCCCAGTTTTCTGCTTTCTAATTTTGACTATATTGGTTTTGTTCATGCAATACTTATTTTTATGTAATCAAATTTATCCATTTTATATTTCATGATATTCACTATTTCCTAGTTGGTTATAAATTCTTCCCCTCTCCATAGATATGAAAAGTAAATTATTGTTTTGTCTTGTAATCAGATTATTGTATTGCATTTTTTTGTCTAAATCATATTCTCATTTCAACCTTATTTTGGTATAGGATGCTGGTACTGGGTGATTCTTGAACCTATTTTTCAAAAGTTGTTTTCTGAGCATGTATGTCCAAAGTTCACCTCCCCAGGTTTTGGTCATTAAGATTGTATATATCCTTATGGTTCCCTGGTTGAAGCTTAGCCCGTTGCAAGAAGTAAAAAAGAAAATGTGTTATATCTGACCACTCTACCCCTATGGTCTATCCTCTCCTCCTTTATTCACATCCCCACCTCTTTCCCCTGCTCCCCCCCTCCTTCTTACTCCAGATGTCTATACCCCCTTGAGTATATATGCTGTTTCCTCTCCTAGACATCTCTGATGAGAGCGAAGGTTCTCTCATTCCCCCTTGCCTCCCCACTTCCATATCATTGCAATAGCTCATTTTAATAAAAAAAAATCTTATTTGAGATATCTTGGACTAATCCCCCTCTCCTTTTTCTTTCTCCCATTCCATTTCCCTTTTTTTCTATTGACTCCATTTTTACACCATATTTTATCTTCGAATTCAGCTTTCTCCTGTGCTTCAACTATAAAAGCTCCCTCTACCTGCTCTATTAATTGAGGACGTTCAAATGAGTATTATCAGTGTCATTTTTCTATGCAGGAATACATGCAGTTCATCCTCATTAAGTCCCTCATAATTTTCCCCTCTCCTCCAATCTCCATGCTTCACCTGAGTCCTGTATCTGAAGATCAAACCTTCTGTTCAGCTCTGGCCATTCCAAAAGGAACCTTTGAAATTCCCCTGCTTCATTGAAAGTCCCTCTTTTTCCCTGGAAGAGGACATTCAGCTTTGCTGGGTAGTTCATTCTTGGCTGCATTCTAAGCTCTTTTGCCTTCCAGTATATTGTATTCCAAGCCCTATGAGCTTCCAATGTAGCTGCTGCTAAGTCCTGTGTGATCCTGACTGCAGCTCCATGATATTTGAACTATGTCTTTCTGGCTGCTTGTAATATTTTCTCTTTGACTTGGGAGTTCTGGACATTGGCTATAATATTCCTAGTGGTTGGTTTTTTGGGATCTCTTTCTGGGGGGGGGGGGATCGGTGGATTCTCTCCATTTCTATTTTGCCCTCTGCTTCTAGAATAACAGGGCAATTTTCCTTTAGTAATCTTTGAAAATGATGTCAAGGCTCTTTTCCTTATCATGATTTTCAGGTATTCCAATAATTTTTAAATTATCTTTCCTAAGTCTGTTTTCCATATCAGTTGTTTCTTCAATGAGTTATTTCACATTTTCTTCTAATTTTTCATTTTTTTGGTTTTGAAGTATTGATTCCTGATTTCTGGTAAATTCCTCAATCTCCCTGAATTCTATTCTTTGTCTGAAGGATTTGTTCTCCTCAGAGAGTTTGCTTATCTCTTTTTCCTTCTGGCCAGTTTTTCTTTTGAAAGCATTCTTCTCCTCAATAACTTTTTGAACTGTTTTATCCATTTGACCTAAGCTGGATTTTAGCATGCTATTTTCTTCAGCCTTTTTTTGGATTTCCTTGACTAAGCTGCTGACTTCATTTTCATGTTATTCCTGCATCTCTCTCATTTCTTTTCCCAGTTTTTCTTCTAACTCCCTCATTTGATTTTCAAAGTCTTTTTTGACCTCTGTCATAGCCTGATCCCAGTTTCTGTTTTTTCTGGGAGTCTTTAGATGCAGGAGCTTTTGTTTCCTCATCATCAGACCGAGTATATCCATCCTTCTTGGGATCATAGATAATATATTTCTCAATAGTGTCCCTTTTTTTTCTCTGCTCACTCATTTTCGCAGCCTAAGCCTGTTTATTGGGTGCTTCCTGAGCTTTTGAGGCACTCCCACAAGGGTCTCAGTGTGTGAGGCTCTGTCCTCCCTCCTGGTCTGTGAATAAGCATATGTGCTCCCATGTGTGCCATTGGCCTGAGGTGGAGGGGGCCGCTGCTGTTCTATGAGGGGCCTAGACTGGGATCAGTGTCTGAATGTGTTCAGAACCCCAGAGTCCTGTTCCAGAGGCAGAGGACAGAGCTCAGCAGTCTCTCTCTTCACTCCCCTCCCTGTGCTCAATGGGCTCATGCCCTGGGGGCTCCTGCTTACTGGCTCCACCTGCTTCTGTTCCTGGATCTGGGCTGCAGAAAGACCAGGCTGCTGGCTGTGTGCCCTGGGGGCTGGGCTCCATGTGCTAGCTCTGGCAGAGGTCCCCTGCTGTTCCCCCACTTTGTGCCCAGTGCTCCCCAGGGTGCAGTTCAGGAGACTCCCTCGCTGCTGTGAGCTGGGGGTCCCAGTGCCCTGGGGCTGCCTCCCGGAGGCTGAAGTTCTTTCCCTCTGGCGGGCACCCCTCCGCCCCTGGGGAGCAGAGCCTTTCTGCTCTTTTCCAGGTTACCTTGAGTAGGAGATCTGCCTCACTGGGTGCCTTTGTGGGTTCTGTCTCTGGAAAGTTTAGTTAGAGTCCTTAGCTTATGAGTTTTATCAGAGAGCACCTAAGACTTGATCCTTTCTTGTAGCCATCTTGGCTCCGCCCCTCTTCTTATGTTTTTTTAAGAGAGATTTTTTTATTTTGAGTTTTATAATTTTTCCCCTAGTCTTACTTCCTTCCAACCCCCCCCCCCGCCGGAAGGCAGTCCATTAGTCTTCCCGTGTTTTCATGGTTTACATGGATCACAGTTGAATGTGATGAGAGAGAAATCATATCCTTAAAGAATGAAAATAAATTATAAGAGATGGCAAAATTACATGATAAGGTAGCATTTTGGGCTTTTGTTCTAAATTGAAGATAATAGCCTTTGGTCTTTGTTTAAACTCCACAATTCTTTCTCTAGATACAGATGGCCTTCTTCATTGCAAATAACCCAAAATTGTCCCTGATTGTTGCGCTGATGTAATGAGCAAGTCCATCAAGGTTAATCATCTACCCCCTCTTTTGCTGTTAGGGTGTACAGTGTTTTTCTGGTTCTGCTCATCTCACTCAGCATCAGTTCATGCGAGTCCCTCCAGGCTTCCCTGAATTCCCATTCCTCCTGGTTTCTAATAGAACAATAGTGTTCCATGGCATACATGTACTGCAGTTTGTTAAGCCATTCTCCAATTGGATGACATTCACTTAATTTCCAGTTCTTTGCCACCACAAACAGGGTTGCAATGAATAATTTTGTACAAGTGATGCCTTTACCCTTTTTAATAATCTCTTCAGGATATAGACCCAGTAGTGGTATTGCTGAATCAAAGGGCATGCACATTTTTGTTGCCTTTTGGGCATAATCCAAAATTGCTCTCCAGAAAGGTGGGATGAGTTCACAGGTCCACCAACAATGCATTAGTGTCCCAGATTTCCCACATCCTTTCCAACATTGATCATTCCCCTTTCTGATCATATTGGTCAGTTTGATAGGTGTGAGGTAGTACCTCAGAGATTTATTATGTTTTTTAAAAATTATTTATCTAAGGCAATGGGGTTAAGTGACTTGCCTAGGTCACATACCTAGGCAATTATTAAATTTCTGGGGTCACATTTGAACTCAGATCCTCCTGACTCCAGGACCAGGGCTCTATCCACTGAATGACCTAGCTGTCTCAAATGTTTCATTATCTTGAACAAAGATAGAAGCAATAGTCAGAATGTGGAAGTCAGAATTAACCCAGGGAAAAATATAATGAATGAGAAAATGTGAAATCATGGGGGTGTCCCTATATGAAAAAGAATTATTTTTATAAAAATATTTATATATAAAATTTTCTTCTCTTTATCATATATTTATGAATATTCTGCCTATTTTTCCTAATCTGTAAACTATTCTTAAATTATATAAAGGTAATAAAACAGATTTGAAATTCAGAAAAAATACTACTCAAGCATATCAATGATAATATATAATATATAACTAAATTTTCCCATGTATGAAATGATGGGAAGTATTACATTTTCCATGAGAAGCATGTGTAGATTAACTTGTCATTGTTGATATTTCTGGACTGTTTGTGGCCCACTGGATCCATCTCAGGTTTTTATGAAGTGTCTGGCTCTCTAGTTGGTTTAGTATTTATTACATCGTTCATGAGTGTTAAAATTCTTCTGAGATACAACTGTTTCTCCTATTTCAGTGAGTAGAGTGAATTTCTTTGTTTCTGTTTGTCTGTGTGTGCATGTGCATGCACATGCGTGTGAGTGTGTGTGTGTGTGTGTGTGTGTGTGTGTGTGTGATGTAATTTCACTTTTAATCCTCTCCAATTCTGGTCTAACTCAAACCAGAGATATTGAATTCTAGGGCATGATCAATTCAACTTTGCCAATATAAGCATTGCTTATTTGGATGTTGCTTCAATTAAATTATTTAAGACATTTAGAATGATATTTTAAAAGCTCTAATTTTACATTCTTTTAAAATTAGATTTGTGTTCCTGAAGGCCAGATGGCACAAACTGTGGCTGCTATAAATTTCAATAAATAAAAATAAGAGGTCAGGCTAATTTCTAAGCATTCTGTGTTAAATGAAATCCAGAATGTATTTTACCAAGCACTTGGTAACCTTCATGTTTTAAAACCCCTATGCACTTCAATGGGAAATTCAATCAGCACATTCCTGATTCATTTACACTTAACTCATCAAAATGTTATTAAGTGTTAAGCGATGTCAGAGATGCCTTTTGAAGCCTTCATTTTGGAGATGAGAAAGTTGCATTTAGCATTAAACAGAATTGAAAAAGCTTGATTTGGGTGCAACACTTGAGCATCTCTGATGATGAATGCCTTTAAACTTGGAAAATACATTTTCTCATTAACACTGTCACATTATGCTGTTTCTTGAGTTATAAGCACTATATCCACTGTTATCTATTATTAGAGATAGAGATATATCTGAAAAAGCTTGGGTTGTGTATGTGGGGTACAAAAATCCAAGAGAAGGTGTTAGGCTTTGAGCTCAGTCCAATTCTGTATCTAATCTAATGGTTAATGACTGAATATGGTTTAAGGCTATGGGGCATGAATAACAGATAACAAAATTTTAAAAGCCCTGAAGGTAGAAATTGACACCTTCATTCAAATTATTGAACAGAAGAAGCTGCAAAACCATATATAAGTAATTTGCCTAAATTAACCTCAACCAGTACCATGGGGCGGGAGCAGGGTACCACTAATCTCTGTTTTCTTTAGAGAATTTGCTTGGTAAGAATTGATATGGATATGTATTTGCCTCTCTTTATATCTTCAGTGCTTCACATAGGATCTGGTACTGTTTATGGATGGATTAATATTGTCCCATACATATGTTGAATTTATAGAACAATCAGGGAGCCGAGATGTATGTGTGGCATATTTTATATGAGTAACATATGTGTATATATATATATATATATATATATATATATATGCATATTAAAAACTGAGGAGAAACAATTAGATCTCAGAAGAATTTTAACACACATGAATGATGTCATGAATACTGGTCCAACTAGAAGGTCAGACACTTCATCAGAAACTGAGATGGATCCAGTGGGCCACAAACAGTCCACAGAAATATCTGTCTTTAGATATAGAGATCTATATGTCTGTAGAGATAAATATATATTTCTATATCTATATATCTAAACTATGTCTATTACACACACACACACACACACACACACACACACACACACACATATATATATATATATATATATATATATATATATATATATATTCTACATGTTTTAAAATCCCTCAGCTACTGAGGTCACAAAAACACTGTATTTCTATATAGACTGTGTGGTAAAGTGGAATGAAAGATGAAAATGTCAAAATGAATTCTATATTTACCAGTTACCTGTTATGTGATCTTGGGTGAGTTACTTCATCTTTCTAGATATCACTTTCTCTATCAAAGTAGTGAGTTGGATCTGATGATCTCTAATATTAAAATTTTAGATAGTAAGTCCTGGAACCCTCTAATTCTTCTCACCTCTTGTCTGCCTTCTCCAATATCCTTTTGCTCTTCATACTTTTGTCATTTGTTAGTTACCACCTGAGGAGCTTTTTACATAGGCTATTTACACATTAAGATTCAATAAATAATGAAACTATGGATAGTTTTTGCCCCGGTGATATTACTACTAAATATCCATAAAGACCAGTACATATATTGAGTAGCATTTTTGTGGTTTCCAAGAATGTCAAACTAGAAATTATTGAAAGATTTGTATAAAATGATACAAAGCGCAATATGCACAACTAGGGAACCATTTAAAATGATGAATCATTATAAAAGCAAACAATGCTGAATGATTTAAGACATCTGACAAAAGTAAAGAACAACATTTTCTTTTTTAGAATGATGATAAAGCAAATTGTTAAAATCCCAACTTAGAGGTGGTATTTCAGGTGAAGAGCATGAATAATGCATAAATTTTTATGCTTGATTATATTTTCTGTTTACAAGGGGAATCTTTACCTAGCTATCTATCCATCAATTTATATATCTTTTGATTTACCAATCAATCTTTTTTTTTTTACCTATTTATGCATTTACTCATTTATCAGTCATCTAGATGGTGCAGTGGAAAGAGTATTGGACCTGAAAACATCAGTTCAAATCACACCCTCATACACTTGCTGATTGTGTGACCCTGAGTAAATTAAGTTACCTCTGTTTCCCCATCTATAAAATGAGGATAACAATAATATCTACTTTGGGTTCTATAAGGGAGCTGTGAACAAGATAGGACTAATTTATATACAGACAATCCCTTGGGGACAATTTTCATTTTAATTATACTGAAAATGACAAAATCTAATAAAAAAAGAACATTTCCATAATCAGACAAGAACAAAAAGTAGGACTGTGTTTGATCCTTCCAAAGTTATTGGAATGATGAATTCAGATAAAAATTATAAGTGCTAAATATTTATTATTTATTTATTTTGGTGGAAGAGATAGGAAGAATATGTAAAGTGAAGTCAATTGTTTTAAAAAAATAAAAGGAAAGAAAAAGTTTTGTTGTGCTATTTTATATGTGAATAGATGAGCACAAAAGGAATTTCAGAGGGAAAACTTAAAAAAGCAGGACAGATTTAAAAGTAGCAAGCTGAATTAATTACTTCTGTTGAAAAATTAAACAGTTGCACATAATAAAAATTTACAGTTTCACACACATTCCTACTTTTGTTCTTCATTGAATATGAAAATATTTCTATTTGTTGAGTTTTAACATTTTCAGCAAAACAAACAAAAATAAAAATTTTCCCAAAAATAGTATCTGAAAATAAATAAATCCTATCTTGTTGGCAGTTACCTCAAAGAACCTAAAGTAGATTGTATAAAGAAAGAGAACTGATTTTTGTTCTGCATGTAACAACTGTGGTAAAGATATTATGAATTGAAAATTTATATAAATGTCAGTAATAATAGTAATATGATATCTGACTATATATTTAAGATTTACCAAGTACTCTTCATTTAAATTATCTCATTTGATTCTTATAAAGCTCTATGAATTAATTATTTTTCTACATATTTTATGAGGTAGGAATGTAAGGTTAGGAAAGATGGAGAGTTATTCTCAGAGACACTCACTGTTGGAGGCTTAAGCACAACTTAACTTCAAGTGTTTTGATTATACCTCCAGGGACAATTAGCCTCTCCACCTTGCCTTGGGATCAGTGAGATAAACCTTGAGATAACATATAACAATATATTTTAATTTCATGAATAATTAATTTTAGGTGTGTATATCAGTCTAACAGTGTAGATTCATAATAGCACTCTTGCTAATAAGCTTAAGTAATTAGATAAGGTCATAGAGAAGTATTTTGCCTCTGAACACAGTCATTATTTATCAGAATTAAGATGTGAATCTAGATCTTCCTGACTATGCTAGTAATTTATACTTTTTTAGTTCCTGCTGTTTGTCTTATAGAATGTGTCAAAATATTTCTTAATGTAGGAAAATTATTAAAGTTTAAAACTACATTATGATTCAAAAATAAATAAATAAAATGGTTAGAATGAAAATTTAATTGAAAAAGAAGGGGGCAGAGTTTGAATTGGGTAAATTATTTCAATTTTTTTTTAAAAAGACATGAAAGAGCTATTATAATGGAAGGGAAAATGGAAGGATAGTGATCAAGGCTTAAAACTTACTCTCATCAAAATTGACTCAAACAGAACATGATATACATAATTAATTATATAGGGACATATATCTTATCCAATCAGTAAGCAAAAAAAGCCAAGAATAATAAAAGAAGAAGAGTGAAGAAGAAGTGATAAAAGAGGGTATTTGGGAAGAAAGTGATCTGAAGTAAAACACTCATGAGGAGAGAAAGGGGAGGGGAAGAAAGAGAATAAAAATAAGTGAAAATTAGCCTGGAGGGAAATATACAGTTATTATAACCTTAAATATGAATTGGGTGAACTCACCCATAAAACAGAAACAGAAAACAGAATCTTACATCATAAGAAACACATTTGAAGCAGAGAGATACACAAAAGGTAAAGGTAAGGGGCTGAAACTGATTCTATTATGCTTCAGCTAAAGCAAAGAAAGCAGGGGTTCCAATCATGATCTCAGACAAACCAAAAACAAAAATAGTTCTGATTAAAAGACTTGGAGAAGGGAGAGGCTAGGTGGTGGAGTGGATAGAGCACCAGCCCTGGAGTCAGGAGTACCTGAGTTCAAATTTGACCTCAGACATTTGATAATTACCTAGCTGTGTGGCCTTGTGCAAGCCACTTATCCCCATTTGCCTTTCAAAAGCCTAAAAAAACAAAAAAGACAGGGAGAAGAAAACTGTATCTTGTTGAAAGGTACCAGAGACAATTAAGACATAGCAATACCAAAAATATATGCACCAAAAAGTATAGCATCTAAATTTTTGAAGAAGTTGAATGAGTTATAAGAAGAAATGGAAAATAAAATTAACACAAAAATTAACAATGTATTTGGACTTAAAAAATCTACAACCAAATGTAGAAAAACAGAAATAGTAAAAATATCCCCATTTAAGATCATAAAGCAATAAAAAATAAATTTAGTAACAAATAGTGGAGATTAAAAATAATTTAAAAAATCAAATATTTTAATCCTAAAAATATCACATGGGTCAAAGAATAAAGTATAGAAACAACTGATAATTTCATTAAAGAAAATGAAAACACTGAGTTAAGATACCAAAATTTATGCGATTCAGCCAAAACAGTACTTAGGGAAAAATTTATATCTAGAAATATTTATTTCAATAATTAGAGAAAAAACAGATCAATAAATTATGCTTGTAAATGAAAAGAAATTATTAGAGTAAAATTCTGCAATTAAACAACAAATTGACAATCTTGAAATTCAAAGGAGAGATTAATAAAATTGAAGGTAAGGAAATATTGAACTAATAAATTAAACTAGAGTTCCATTTTATGAAAAAATAAAATAGAAAAGATAATTGGTTAATTTGATTAAATAAAAGCAAAGGAAAAATAATTTAGTAGCATTAAAGTTTAATGGGTGAATTTATACTAGTGACAAAGAAATTAAGACAATTGTTGCAATTAATTTTGACCAATTTTATTCCAATAAGTTTGTCAATTTAATGAAATAGATAAATTTAAAATGAAAATTTCACAACTTAGCAGAAGAAATAAAATATTTCAAAAACCAAACCTTAGAAAAAGTTGAAAAGACCAACAATGAAATTCCTAAAAAAAAAAATCTCCAAGTCTGGATGGATTCACAATTTAAAGAACTATTCCCAATTCTATATCAACTATTTAGAAAAATAATCAATGAAGGAGTTCTACCAAATTCTTTTTATGGAACAAAGATGGTGCTGATAACCAAACCAGGAATAGACAAAATAGAGAAATAAAACTATAGATCAATTTCCATAATTAATATTAATACAAAAGATTAAGTATAATTCTAGTAAATAGATTTAAAAATACTTCAAGGATCATACTATATAGCAAGATGAGGTTCATACTAGAAATATAAAAGTGGTTCAATATTCAGTCAATCATCAGCATAAGTGATCATACCAATAACAAAAGGAACAGAAATCATATGATTATCTCACTAAGTGCATTAAAATCTTATGACAAAATACAGTACACAATCCTTTTAAAAACACTAGACATCATAGGAATACATGGAAATTTCTTTAAAATGATTAGAAGTAGTTTCCTAAAACAAGTAGCAAGTCTTATAATAAAGTTTAGGAAGAAGCTTTTCTATTACAATCAGGGTTGAATCAAGGATGATCATTATCACCTGTATTACTTAATATTTTAACTGAAATGTTAACTCTAGCAATAAGAGATGAAAAAGAGATTGTAGGAATTTGGCTAGCAATGAGGAAGCAAAACTTTGGTAAGATATGATGTTATGATGTTATATTTATAAAATTCTAGAGAATCAACTTTAAAAGGGTACTTGACATTTTTTACATTTAGTAAAATTGCTGCACATAAATTAAATCTACAAAATCCATCAACATTTTTATATATTTCCAGCATAGTCCAATAGCAAAGAGAAAAATAAATTCCATTTAATTTAACTATAGACTATATAAAATACTTGAGATTCTGTTGAGACAAACTCAGATAGAACACAACTAAAAACAGTTTGCATTCAAATAAAATCAGAAATGAATAACTGAAAAAATTTTAATTGCTCATGAAACAGCATAACCAATATAAAAAGGACAATTTCCTCTAAATTAATCTATTTTTCAATGCCATATCATCAAGCTACTAAAAAATTATTTTATTGTACTAGTGAACACAATAATAAAATACAAGGAAGAAAAACAAAAACAAGGATATCAAGGGAATCAATGGAAAAATGCAAAATAAGGTGACCTATTTGTTTTAAAAAAGAGGACATCATCAAAACTCTTTAGTACTGGATCAGAAATAGAGTGGGGTCAATTGGGGAATGGTTAAACAAGTTATGATACATGAATATTATGGAATACTATTGTTCTACAAGAAACCATAAATCTTTGGACACTAGAGAAGCATGGAATGACTTACAGTGTCTGATGCTGAGGGAAGGGAGTAGTACCAAGAGAACAATGTAGACTCAACAACCACATTGTGAGGGAAGCAGCTACTCTAAATAGTCCATTGAGCTAGAACAATTGCATTAGACTGTTATGGACTATATTATCCTATTCCAAAGGAAGAAACACACACACACACACACATACACACACACACACACTCAAATACATACAATAACCCTTCAGAATCTGATGAACACTATATGAAAATTATCTTTTATGTAACCACTTTCCTCAATGCTAATTTCTCATGCCAAAAATTACTAATCTTCAAACATGGTTATCAAAATATGTATTTACAATGCTAACTTGACTGTTTACCACTGAGGGGAAGGGCGTGGGATGAGAAGGTAGAAAGAAATTTTGTTAAAAATATACATGTGATTATTGAAGAAAATAAATGCATTTTAAAAAGAAATAGAGTGGTGAATCAGCAAAATAGATTATGTAATAATTACATTGTAATAAATATTCGTAGAAATCTATCATATGGTAAACCCAAAGATCCAAAACTTTTGAAAAAAAAGACTCCTTATTTGACAAAAATTGCTGGTAAAACTGGAAAATGATATGTCATAAATAATGTATAGATCAATATCTCACAATGTGTACAAAGATAGGATCAAAATTCTTACCTGTTTTAATATAAAATGTGATATCATATACAAATTTAGAGTACATAGAATAATTTGCATGCCTGTTATATGGAGAAGGAAAGAATCTGGAATCTAAGAAGTTATAAAGAGCATTATAAAATGTAAAATATATAATTTTGATTATATAAAATTAAAAAGTTTTTGCACAAAACCAATGCAAAGAAAATTATTTGGAAAGTAGAAAACTGGAGGAAATATTTGCAACTTATATCTTTGATAAAAGTATCATTTCTCAAACATAAAGAGTCAAATCTTTAAAAATTTAAATCTTTCCCCAAATGATAAATGGTTAAACAGTATGAAAAGTATTTTTTTTAGAGAGGGAATTCAAAATTTTCTATAGACATAGGAAACAATATTCTAAATCACCATCTTAGAAATGTTATAAATATGATTTAATAATTATTAGAGAGGTTTTATGTAGCAATAGAAGAAAATGTTGGACTTTTGAGGGTGTTTAGGAAAACTGAGACACTGATGCATTGTTGGTGGAATTCTGAACTAATCTAATCATTTTGGAGAACAATTTGGAATATGCCCATAGTGGTAATAAAGCTTCATACTCTTTCATCCAGCAATACTACTGGCAAGTCATCAAGACGTCCAAAAAAAAGGGGAAAAGGACCTATTTCTACCAAAAAAAAAATAACAGTTCATTTTCTACGGTAAAGAATTGGAAATTGGGTTCTGTTTATCAATTGAGGAATGACCAAACACCAGTGGGATGATTGCAATGGAATATTATTTGTTATAGTATAAAAAATGACAAGTAGGATGAATTTAAAAAGAACCTGGAAAGACTTTCGTGAACTGATACATATTTCAATGAACAGAACTAGGAGACTTGCTTACAATCTCAGGGAAAGAGGCAGGGTGGGAGGAGACAGAGAAAGAGGAATAGAATTTGGAAATCAAAACTTTAAATAAAAATCTTTTAAAAATTATAAATAAAGAAAAAGGAATTGACTTAATGGAGTTAGAAGCAATAACATTTCCTTTGGCCTCCCAAGAGAGATGATGTTGTCCCAGGTGAATAATAAAATGTTTATAGCCTTTCTCCAGTACAAGCTGAACAACCTTCCTGGGTTATATCATTTAACATTTCCAGGTTAGGGCGGCAGAGTCCAAATGGCAGAGTGGAGGCAGAAATTCTCACAAGTTCTTCCCCATAACATTCTAAATACGTTTAAATAATGACTGTAACCCAATTCTCAAGTGGAAGAATTCACAAAAAGCCTGAGAGAAATGATTCCTTATCCCAAGACAACTTGGAAGATCCAGGGGGCAGGTCTGTTATACCAGGCTTAGATAGAACTGCAGCACAGACCAAGCTGGGCAGGAATGAACCAGTTCCAGTCATACAGGATCAACCCATGGGAAGACTGGGCTCCTGGTGGTGCCTTGATCCGTGGAAGCAATCTTCATTTCCACACCCCTAAGCCTAGAGATTGCCAAGGACAACTTGGAAACTGAGTGGGAAAACTCTTTTGCACCAGAATTGACAGCTGGAACCAGCAACAGACCTAAAAAGCTAGCCAGCTCCACCACTGCTTTCACAGTGCTCAACTCATGGGTGGTAAGGTGATTGAAGGAGACTGCAGGGCTTTCTCTGTTATCTCTCTGAGGAAGAATTCTGTAGGTTTGCTCATGCTCAGATATGGGCTGCAGTCTGGGTCCTAGTCTCAGGAAAAGAGAGGTTTACTGCTATATTGGAGTGGGGATCCTCCTTATAGTTCCAGGGTAGAGGCGCATGATTATGGTCATTCACAGATCCAAGCACAGACTAGAAGAGTCATATGACCTTGAAGGAATTGAGGTCTTTGTGGAGTGTCCTTAAAACCAGCTGCTAAAACCCTCAAACACTTGGGACAATGCATTCTCCACCCTTAAAGGAGAGTCCCAACTTAACAAAGACTTAAAAATCAAGTCATAGGCTAGGGAAATCAGGAAACAACAGAAGGAAAAAACATTTCAACATAGATCATTACTTTGGGCCTATAGAGGCTCTAACTATATAGTCAGAAAATTACAAAGACAAAGTTTCTGAATGCAAACCATCCAAGAAAATCTTAATTCATCTCAGACTATGGAGGGCTCAAACAGATTTTGGAAATTAAGTAGGGGAGGTAGAGGAAAATTCAGAAAGAGAAATGAGAGTGATGAAAGAAAATTGTGAAAAAACAAGTCAGTAGACTGATGAACTAAAAATTACTGAAGAAAATAACTTCTTAAAACCAGTTTAGGGGTGGCTACGTGAGTAGTGGATAAAGCACCAGCCTTGGAGTCAGGAGAACCTGGGTTCAAATTCAAGCTCAGACACTTAATAATTGTCTAACTGTGTGGCCTTGGGCAAGCCACATAACCCCATTTGCCTTGCAAAAACATAAAAAAAAGAACAGTTTAGGTCAAAAGGAAAAATGTAGTCCAAGGGGTTAATGAGGAGAAAAATGCCATAAAAAGCAGGCTTGGCAGATGTAAGAAGAGATACAAAAGCACTCTGTAGAAATAATTCCTTCAAATTTAGAAATGAAGAGAAGGTATGACTTACTGAGAAAACAGGAAACTAAAATAAAAAAAAAAACCCTAAAAGAAAATGTGTAATATCTCATTGGAAAAAATCTGCCTTCTAAAACAGATCCAGAAGAGATAGTTTAAAAATTATTGGGCTATCTGAAAAATCATGACCAGGAAAAGAACTGAGGCTTCATTTTTCAAGAACTAATCCAGGAAAATTGCCCTGAGATCCAAGAAGCAAAGGATAAAATCAAAATTGAGGGAATTCGCCAATCACCTCCTAAAAGGGATTCCAAAATGAAAACTCCTAGGGATATGGTAATCAAATTCCAGAACTCTCAAGTCAAAACAAAACAGTTCAAATATTGTGGAACTACAATAAGGATATCACAAGATTTGGCATCATCTGCATTAAGGTCTCATAAGACTAGGAATTTGATATTCCGGAAGGCAAAAGAACATGAATTACAACTAAGAATCAACTGTTTAGCAAAACTGAACATCCTCTTCTGGAGGAAAATATGGATCTTCAATGAAATAGGGGACTTTCAAACTATTCTGCTGAAACAACCAAAGCTGAACAGAAAGTTAGATCTTTAAGTGTAGGGCTCAGTAGCATAGAGATGGTGGTTGAGAAGGGAAAATCAATGAGGGATTAAATGATGCTAAATTGTTGTGTTCCTGGATGAGTAGATGATACTGATAACTCATATGAACTTTCTCATTTATTGTAGCAGTTAGAAGGATAATTATATAGAGAAGGCACAAGGGAGAGATGAAGATAAAGGTATACTATATTATAAAGATGGAGTTAATAAGTAAGCAAAGAATGTCTTGGGATAAAGGGAATGAAGAGGTAGAATGGGCTAAATTATTTCACATAAAAGAGGTAACAAATGCTTTTACAATGCAGTGGAAATGGGGGAAGGTAATTGGGATTGAGTGAGTCTTAAATCTCATCAGAAGTGGCTCAGAGAGGAAATAACATACCTGCAGTGTAGGGTATAGAAATCTATCTTACCCTAGAGGAAATGAGGAAAGGAAGTAGATGGGAGAAAGGGGACAGGGGAGAGGAGGAAGGTGTAAAGGATAGAAGAGAGGGAAGATCGTGGGTGATGGTAGTCAGATATAACTTACTTTTGAGGAGAGTCAAGGTGAAAGGGTAGAGAGAACAGAAAAAAATTGGAGTGGGTAGGAATAGGATGGAGGAAAGTAAAGCTAGCAATAGCAGCTGTGGGAAAAATATTGAAGCAATTTTTCTTATAGAATGAAGATAAAGAATGATATCCAGGGGTGACTAGGTGGCACAGTGGATAGAGCAGTGGCCCTGGTGTCAGGAATACCTGAGTTCAAAACTGACCTCAGACACTTAACAATTACCTAGCTGTGTGGCCTTGGGCAATCTACTTAACCCCATTTGCCTTGCAAAAACCTAATAAATCAAAGAATGCTATCCAACCCAGAGACAGAGCTGATGGTATTTCAATACAGACTGAAGCACACTTTGTTTTTCCTCTCACTTTGTTTTTCTTGAGATTTTTCTTTTTTTGGGGGGGTGGGTAGTTTATGTTTACTTTTGCAACATGACTGGGGCAGTAATGTGAATAAAATTAAAAAATAATAATGACAAAAAATTACTAGATTGAGAGAGGGAGGTGGGGAAAATGGGAGGAATATTAGTATGAGTGTCACTTTGGTTTTGCACTGACTGAGAAGTAGATCAGGAGCCCATATCCTCACTTTGTAGGTGGTCAACTTGAGCCATTTACAGAATGTTTGATCAAGATCCAAATTGATAAATAGAGATTATTCATGATATGTCACCCTGATCTTCTATAAATAGATGCCTTTGTCTCTTCTTTTAATTATCAGAATAGGCAGAGCATGCTTGGCAGGCTCTAAGGATGGAATTTCATGGATTCTACCCTGTTACAAATATATTTACAAATATATATATATATATATATATATATATATATATATATATATATATATATATATATGAAATGCACACACACACACACACACACACACACACACACACACATATATATGCACACACATATCTGTATTAATTCTTCTAAATATACACCCATGTTTATTTGTCAGTGGTAAAAGGAAATGCCCAGTGTTATTCAGATAACAAATTGGAAGAATTTAACTTAGTTCTTCCTAACTCCCAGTCTTGAAATATATTTACTTTACCACTATTTAAATAAAGGCTAGATGAAGATTGTTATGAAGGAACAGGAAATCCTTGCACTGGTACCAGTTGGATTAGATATTCTTTGAAATTCTACCTATTTTTGTATCCTACGATTATATAAGGCAAAAATGGAAAATCAATTCCTCTGACTTTTGCATTTGCCTTATAGACCCTAACTTCACAGATTTGTGAAGGTACATTATGTTATATGAAAATTACAGCTAAACCCTTCATATTTGGAGAAATAATGCATTAAATTTAAAATAACTATTTTTCTTTGATCAAGTCACATCCTGGCTCCTCATTTTCATTATTTATAGATTTTTATAGTAGATGTTCTTTAATGTCTTTTCCATTTCCCATATTTTAAAATCCAATTTTTATTCAATTCCACTAAAATTATGAAGCACTTTCATACACAACCTAATATGTTTGTAGCTAAATCTATATAGAAATAAATAAGGCATTGTCCTTATCTCCATGGTACTTGATTCTATATTCTGCTTAGGATGTATATTATTAGATCAAGCATGATTTTTGAGACATTCAGAACCATATCTTTCAATGTATAAAAAAGATTCTCAATGTGATTTCATAAGAGAAAAACCATATTATCACCCTAGACATGGATCAGATACTTAAGAATGAGTCCTTCAAGATATCGAATATAAAATAAATTGTATCTACTTCTCATTGCATGTGAGAATAAATAGAAACCACTAAAATAATCTATATATAAATTTTGTTTGTTAACAAATCATGGACAAAAAAGGAAGATTTTTAGGAACCCAAATAACTTTTTTCTCACTGTTGCTAGACAAAAACCTCAGAAGACAAAGATATTTTGGGAAGTGACTAGTCAATTTACAATAATGCGATTTAGAATTCCAAACGATGATTAAAAATGGATAAATTATCGTATCATGGTCAGAGATGGCACACAGCTAATGAAAACTTTTACACATAAATAAACTTGTCAATACTTTTACAATGAGATATAAACTAAATGTTGGGGAAGAGGGAATTTTCTTCATATATTTAACAAAATGACTTACAAGAGAATAATGAAAATATGAAAGAGAAGGATATTGGAGAGGTGATGGAACAAACACTGACATAGCACAACTAGAATAGCTAACCACAGGGTGAAGTAGAATCTCTCTAAGTAGCTTCAAAAACATTTAGATAGCCTGTTAGCCTAAATACACTTTGATGACTTCCTGGTATTATAACTCTCTTACCCATATATACTAATGAAAGGGTTTAGAGTCTCTTGTAAGTCATTTTTAGTTGGTCATAAAAATAATCACCACATCACAGATTTGAGAGTCATCAATAACTTTTAAAATATGTCATAAATAATAGATTTCTTAAAAATTCATAACATATTTGTGTTTGTGTATAAATTATCTGTGCTTCTTCTAGTTTTGCACTAATTTTGATGTTAACCTAAACAATATATTGATCTACATGACAACAGAAGACTGTCACAGGGCAACAAGGTGAAATGTCATCTTCCTAAATTCGAATCAGGCCTCAATTACCAGAATCTTTATCCAGAAAATCCCAAAATGAGTTGAAAAAGATTTGGACAGGACTGAAAATTATTGAACAACAACTATGAAGAAACTGAGGTCAAAGAGATTACTTCTGTATTAGGAACAAGGCTTTTTTTATCTTGTCTTAAATATATATACATATATATATATATATATATATATATATGCAAATTTAATTTTTTGAAGTTATTCAATGATGACCTTGCATGTCCAGTACCCCTTTTCTTTGTATTTTATTTTTTGAAAAAAGTCATTCATGCTATGTAGATTTGAAATTTTTGTAGAATAAAAGTTTTTGATCTTTCTCCTATCACTGAATTTCTTCATGTATATTTTTTCACATCTATTTCTACCATATTTCTTTATGTACAACTTTCTTTGAAGACATAAAGTATCAGAGTATTTGATTTAAATCAAAATTCTTTCTCAATTTCTTCACTGAATTTCATAGAATCATTAATAAATGAGATTTAGAGGTAGAAAAGATAATCTCACCAAGTACCTCATTTTGAGCATAAGAAAACAGTTTTTGTAAGGTTACCTGACTAATAAATTATGGGACTAGATTTTGAATTCATATTGCTTATCTCCAAATCTAATGGTGTTTTTTATTCTATTTCCCTATAAGGTTGCTGTTAATTTCTCTTCTCACTTCTCTAATCCTACAAATATGTAAGTTGTAATTATTTTCCTAGAGCTCTTTTGCACATTTAAACCACAACTTTTTCAATAAAAATTATCAAATGTCACTTGAGATAATAGCCATTTGTACTTTTGAATATGTCATAAAGCCAGATTCACCCATACTACCCTCAAAGAAGAATTGGTCTATTTATCTAAGTATAAATATTTTTTGCCTTTTTTTTCATTTAAAGAAAGATTTAATAACTCTAGTAATACATCAACTTCTCACTGGACAAGGATCACACAATTAAAATATTTGTAACTTGGTAAATGTTTACACAACACATTAAAAGCAAAAATAAGTGTTATTTTTGACAATTTCTATTTGTCATGGAGCCAATATCACTGCAAATACAGAATGGGGCTACATAGTCCTCAGAGTCATTTTGGATTTTAGTGTTTCCTGGATTGACATGACAAAAGAATTAATTATTCATTGACCAGACTACTGAGGATGAGCTTCTCAATTTTAAATTATGCTTTTCTTAATAATGTAGATTATGGTCTGTTGTTTTGATCATATTCAAAACCTGCCCAATATAACTGAACCTGACAGAATTTATATTTAGCTACATTACCTTCAAAATTCTGGAGTCCTTGTTATGCACAGGCATTTTGAGGCATCAATGAAGGATTGTATGAAAATCTTCCTAAATTGGGAATAATATGCCTTTCATTTGTACTTGATGTTGTTTCTCTGAGAGCACCTGTAAACTTTACAATGCTAGAAAACAGTTATTATATTTGAATACTAATATTACATCTTCATGAGGGCAAGAATCATACCTTATCTAATTTTTGAATCTCTATAGAAGGCAGAACATGACTCCATACATTGCAGGTCCCTGGCGAACATCTGTGAAATTAATTGACAAAACTTCTTTGAGATTTTTTGCAATTATCTTTGTAAGAATTTTCATCTTCTTGATATGATGCTTTGATTTACAAGTCTGGCTTCTTGTCAGATCCTGTGGAAGAATTCAAGTTAAATTGTTGAAAAATGTAAAAGGGGAGAGCCATTATTCAGGGGTTCTAAGTACACTTCTCAAAATCAGTTTGTACAAGAAATAAAACTGAAAAAAAGAAATAAAACTGAAGGAAACCTGAAAAATATTTTTCTACCTATTGTTTTATTCTGCTATAGCCTTTCTCCCACCAATCGTCTCCCTGAACCCTAGGAATTATTGATTTAGGAACCAAATCAAAAAGACATATAATTTCAGCAATTGTATATGCAGTATACACCTAAAACTTCTGTATTGTGGTATAAAAGTTTAGCATGCTACATATTCAAATATATTAATACTGCCCCACTTTTATGGCAACTTGCAAGCTACTTTAAAAAATTTTGTTTATCTAAGGCAATGGGGTTAAGTGACTTGTGTCATGTCACACAGCTAGGCAATTATTAAGTGCTTGAGTCTGTATTTGAACTCAGGTCCCCCTGACTCCAGGATCAGTACTTTATCCAAGCAAGCTACTTTTTTATAAATAATAAGAAAAATAGTGGGTGACCACAGCAAATATTGATAATTTACAAAGTATGCTGAACAAAAATACTTTCAAACTGTAGAGATGTAGTAGATAAAACAGAAATAATTTAGGAATAGTATGAGGTATGTAATAACCTTATTTTTCTAACAGTTCCCTGGAGCTTCATTGATAAATGTATTCAACTACTGATGTAACAGTAGAGTAACAAAAAAAAAAAAAAGATAAGATAGCATGCTGCCTCTTTTGTGGTTTACAAAAAATTTGCATTCTATTCAAATTAAACACCACTTCTTTGACTACTTTTCTAGCTTTCTACTTGCCATTCCATATATCATAGACAAATGAAGGTCATTCAATTTCTTGGAAAGTCTTAAGCCCATACCATGATGTCTGCTAACATAAAAGAATAAGGAGTAATGGGCCTTAAAGCAAAACCCATATCTGATTTCTCCCTCATGGACATCACAGACATTTTAATAAAAACTTTTCTCCAAATCAATATATTTCAGAGTCTAAGGCTGCCCTGCTCATGTTAAAATTTTCCTTTCTCTTCTACCTCCTTAATGACAATGAAGTTTACATCTTTGTTTATAGTATCAAAAATATCTATGACTCCCATCATTTAAAAATCTGAATATCTCCAAGATTAGTTTTTTTAACATTTTGCTTTTTCTTCTGCCTCACTCCTTTATCTATTCTGTCTATTTATCCTTATTAAGAACTTCAGTAGGGGGCGGAGCCAAGATGGCAACAAGAAGGGATCCAGTCTTAGGTGCTCTCTGATAAAAACTCATAAACTAAGGACTCTAACAAAACTTTTGAGAGACAGAACCCACAAAGGGACCCAGAAAGGCAGTTCTCCTACTCAGGGTAACCTGGAAAAGAGCAGAAAGGCTCTGCTCCCCAGGGTCTGAGGGGCGGCCCACCAGAAGAGTGGCCTGCCAGAACAAAAGAACTTAAGCCTCCTGGAGGCAGCCCCAGGGCACTGGCAGTCTCAGCTCACAGCAGCGGGGGAGTCTCCTGGGCTGCACCCCGAGGAGCACCGGGCACAAAGTGGGGGAACAGTGGGGTACCTCTGCCAGAGTGAGCACATGGACCCCAGCCCCCGGGGCACACAGGGAGCAGCTTGGTCTTTCTGCAGCCCAGAACCGGAAACAGAAGCAGGTGGAGCCAGTAAGCAGGAGACTCCAGGGCATGAGCCCATTGAGCTGAGGGAGGGGAGTGAAGAGAGACTGCAGAGCTCTGTCCTCTGACCCTGGAACAGGACTCTGGGGCTCTGACCACGTCCAGATCCTGATCAAAGTCTAGGACCCCCCATAGAAGAGCAGGGCCCCCCCACCTCAGCCCCGTGGCAGAGGAAGGTGCTTATGGTCATTCACAGACCAGGAGGGAGGACAGAACCCTCACACACTGAGACCTTTGTGGGAGTGTCCCAAAAGCTCAGGAAGCACCCCCAAACAGGACCACGCTGGGTAAATGAGCAAGCAGAGAAACAAAAGGAAGACTATTGAGAAATATTTTGCAAATGAGCCCAAGAAGGATCAAAATACTTAGTCTGAAGATGAGGATGCACAAGCTCCTGCATCTAAAGACTCCAAGAAAAACAGAACTTGGGCTCAGGCTATGACAGAGCTCAAAAAAGACTTTGAAAATCAAATGAGGGAGTTGGAAGAAAAACTGGGAGAAGAAAGGAGAGAGATGCAGGAAAAACATGAAAATGAAGCCAGAAGCTTAGTCAAGGAAATTCAAAAAAATGCTGAATAAAATAGCATGCTAAAAAGCAGCTTAGGTCAAATGGACAAAACAGTTCAAAAAGTTATTGAGGAGAAGAATGCTTTAAAAAGCAAAATTGGCCAGATGGAAATAGAGGTAAGAAAACTCTCTGAGGAGAACAAATCCTTCAGACAAAGAATAGAATTCAGGGAGATTGAGGAATTTACCAGAAATCAGGAATCAATACTTCAAAACAAAAAAAAAAATGAAAAATTAGAAGAAAATGTGAAATATCTCATTGAAAAAACAATTGATATGGAAAACAGACTTAGGAAAGATAATTTAAAAATTATTGGAATACCTGAAAGTCATGATCAGGAAAAGAGCCTTGACATCATTTTCAAAGAATTACTACAGGAAAATTGCCCTGATATTCTAGAAGCAGAGGGCAAAATAGAAATGGAGAGAATCCACCGCTCCCCCAGAGAAAGAGATCCCAAAAAACCAACACCTAGGAATGTTATAGTCAAATTCCAGAACTCCCAAGTCAAAGACAAAATATTACAAGCAGCCAGAAGGACACAGTTCAAATATCATGGAGCTGCAGTCAGGATCACACAGGACTTAGCAGCAACTACATTGGAAGCTCGTAGGGCTTGGAATACAATATACCGGAAGGCAAAAAAAGCTTAGAATGCAGCCAAGAATGAACTACCCAGCAAGGCTGAATGTCCTCTTCCAGGGAAAAAGATGGACTTTCAATGAACCAGGAGAATTTCAAATGTTCCTTTTGGAATGGCCAGAGCTGATCAGAAGGTTTGATCTTCAGATACAGGAGCCAGGTGAAGCATGGAGATTGGGGGAGAAGGGGAAAATATGAGGCACTTAATGAGGATGAACTGCATGTATTCCTGCATAGAAAAATGACACTGATAATACTCATATGAACCTTCTCAGTAAATAGAGCAGGTAGAGAGAGCTTTTATAGTTGAAGCACAGGAGAAAGCTGAATTCGAAGATAAAAATATGGTGTAAAAATGGAGTCAATAGAAAAAAAGGGAAATGTAATGGGAGAAAGAAAAAGGAGAGGGGGAATAATCCAAGATATTTCACATAAGATTTTTTTATTACAATGAGCTATTGCAATGATATGGAAGGGGGTAGGCAAGGGGGAATGAGGGAAACTTTGCTCTCATCAGAGATGGCTAGGAGAGGAAACAGCATATATATTCAATGGGGTATAGAAATCTGGAGTAAGAAGGAGGGGGGAGCAGGGGGAAGGGGTGGGGATGTGAATAAAGGAGGAGAGGATGGACCATGGTGGGAGAGTGGTCAGATATAATACATTTTCTTTCTTACTTCTTGCAAGGGGCTGGGATTGGAAGGCCTGCCCAGGACCATGGGGCCAGGTGGATGCTGGGCTTAAGGGGTGGTATGGGGGCTCAGGGCTTCTTGGCCCCAGGACCAGGGATCTGTCTGCTGTGTCACTCAGCGACCCTACAGCAGAGTCATAGTGAAAGGAGAGAGAAAATAGAGTACATGGTAGTCGAGAAATAAGAAAGGAGGGAGTTGCAATCAGCAATGGCAACAGTGGAAAAACATGGAAGTAACTTTTGTGATGGACTTATCATAAAGAATGAGATCCACCCATAACAGAGTTGTTGGTGTTGGAACAAAGACTCAAGCACATTTTTTTGTTATTATTATTTGGGGGAAGATGCAGGGCAAATGCGGCTGGGTGGCCTGCCTGGGGCTGCATAGCAGGGTGAACTTTGTTGTGTCTGGGGTTAGATTTGGACCCAGGTGCTCCTGCCTCAAGGGCCAATGCTCTGTCTGCCACCCAGCCACCCCTACTATTATTACTATTTTATTTTATTTTGGGTCTCTCTTTTTTTTTTTTTTTTTTGGTTTTTGCAGGGCAGCGGGTATTGGGTGGCTTGCATGTCACATGGCTGGGTGATTGTTGGGTTTACTAGGCTGGATATGGAGTCGGGTGCTCGTAGCTCCAGGGCTGGTGCTTCATCCACTGCACCACCTGGCCATTCCTACAATTATTACTATTATTTTTTTATTTTAATTTTTTTCTCTCCCCTTTACTTTTTTCACCCAAGAAAATCTATTTATATTCATGGGGGAGGAGGGGTATTTTGTTTATTTGTAAACAAGAATATTTTATTAATGTAAAAAAAAACATTTGTACAAAATGAGAATTAAAAAATTAAATTAAAAAAAAAAACTTCAGTAGATTCCTCACTCTTGTAAATAAAGAAATACCAGAGAATTTTCAAATAACACACTTTCGTTCTGAAATCTAATTAATTACTCTTGCATTTGTCATTTAAAGACTTTCAAAATCTGGCTCTCAAGCTGACTACTCATAACTTTTACTCACTTCTACAGATTGTTTCATTTATGGCCTATGTCTTTGTGCTTTTCCATAAGATTTAAAATTGTCTTTTTGCCTCAGTCCTACTTCTTGGAAATACTACTCCCATTTAATGTTTAATTCAGATGACACGTCTTCCATGAGACCTGTCCTGTTAGTGTTCATTTGCTTGCTTCCTCCTGTTTTTACTTATATGTATACATTGTTTGTTCTAATTAGAATGCATTTTTTTCTTCTTCATTCATTTTTATCTTTGTATCTAAGCACCTAGCAAATTTATTGGAGCATAACAGTTACTTAAAACATGCTTGTAGAATTAAACTATATTGAATTCTGCATATTTTAGTGTATTTATCCATTATATGACACTGCCTCTGAATGACCTTGTCCTTATTTTTTAATTGTGTTTTGTATTTTCTCTGAGGACATTGAAATATGAAAATATTTTACAATGTTTAAAGTAATATTCTATTTAAAATATTATTAAATGGTAGAACATGCAAAATAAATCACTTTAATTATCTAAAATTGACTTATATGAAATATCTTGTTTCCTCAACATGATGCTGAATAAGTAAGGTATCATTGTGCTGTCAGTTAAATATTATTGAAACATGCTCAAAGACAATTTTATCTCAAGGAATATTTTATTATAGGCAACAGAATGTTGTCACATTGATCTTGTCAATCACATTTCCCTTAAGCATTTTATAAATCATAAAATGTTATATACATGTCAGTTAGCATTATTCTCATTATTATTAGATATTTGCATCTTCTGTCCTACCATTTTAAATTACTGTGAATTCATTGTCTTCTTACATTGCTATAGAGGTTGAAGGGAAGGACCACAGTTGGCAAATGGTCCAAAAAAATCCTTGAGTAAAAATCAATCAACTAATCAATCAATAGACATACATTATGTATGTTATTTGCCAGACCCAGAGGAATGTTCTGGGAATGCAAGGGAAAAAATGAAATCATTCTTGATCTCTAGGTGTTTAAAATCCATTTGAGGAAATTGTATTATATATAACTCAAAATGAAAAATATATACAAAGTACAAATAGTTTTTGATGGGGAAAGAGGTCACTTACATAAGGAAGGGAAGGTAGGAATGTATATTGAAGTGTAAATGCTAGAGAGTGAATGCTAGGGATGGAGGACAGTTTATGCAAAAACATGGAGAAGGGAGATGGAGTTTTGAGTCTAAGAACCAATTACACCCATTTGGTGTTATTGTGGAGTATATGAAAAATAAGAGAATGGGTGAGATATTGTGAAGTTAGAATTCTCCTGAAGTAAAACCAAGGAAATGGTGGATTAGGATTCTGAAATTTTGAGCCTGTTCAATGAAAAGATGATGATATACCTATCAGAACCTGAAAAATTAAAAGAAGAGTAGAATATATGGAAGAGAGAGTTGATTTATCAAACTCTCCTTGGAAATTTCCAGTGATGATTTCTTATTACATTATTATCTTTAGAGATATTTTTACAGCTCCCATCCCAATTGTTAGGTGATATCCCTCTTAACAGTAAATTACTTTTCCATTCTTAGTTCTGAAGGTAAACCTAAATGAATAGGGATGTTCGAACTTTTGTTTACTGTTCTCCAGCAGTGTGTTTCCCATTGATTATCAGAACTAATTAAATTTTTGAAAGGACAATTACTAAGCGTTTAAAATAAAGACATCTCCTCAAATTGTTTCTCCCAGAAGACACAAACTAGTATGGAATAATATTTTCAAATGAAAAAGCAAGTTTGATTAAATGACAAACTCATAGCTCTTGGTTACTAAAAGTAATTTCTTCCTTCCAGGAGTACTCATGAAATGTCACATAGGTATAAGTCTGAGAAGAGAACTATTTTCACTTCAAGCAAAACTCATGAGGTATTCACAAAGGAGGAGAAAGGTACTCATCCAAACAGAAGATGTGAGATACACATTTGTTACATATGCTCTCTAAGATCAAGTTCGTTTTTACTCGGATTCTATGTACATTAGGGAGAACTGTATTCCAATCATTGGGACATAATACCTTTATATAATACCTTAGAAATATTAATTTCAAAAACCTCATTAACTGACACTGTTTAATTTATATTAAATATATGATGAATTGAAATCACTCAAGTAGTTTTTCATCAGTGACAGTAACAACAATAGTAATAGATAATAAAAGTAGTAGTAGTAGTAGTAGTAGTAGTAGTAGTAACAGTAGTAGTAGTAGTAGTAGTAGTAGTAGTAGTAGTAGTAGTAGTAGTAGTAGTAGTCTTAGTTGTGGTGGTGGTGGTGGTGTTGGAGGTGGTGGTAGGTATGGATGCAGTCATTAGTGGAAGTAGTTGCTGGCAAAATGCTCTACATACTGCATTTAATATTCTGATTTGATACCTTTGAAACTTTTGTTTTACAGATGAGGAAACTGAATCTGAGAGAAGTTTTATGATTTATTCAAGGTCACATTGCTTAGAGATGACTGAGAAAGCATTGAGACACAGATCTTCATTACTTCAAGACCAGCACAATATTTAGTTTTTAAAAATCCAACTCTTTGGGTTAATTACTGAATCCTTGAGAACAGAAACATTTACCCATTTTCTGAAAGCCAAAAGCTATATGTCAAAGGTCACCTAGGAAAGAGACAGCATAGTAGATTAAGACAGGCAGATGGATAGAGGCAAAGCACTTTAGTTTCCTCATTCAAAGTAAAATATTAAGATAAAAATATCAATATAATTATGCTTTTTCCATATCTACTTCATAAAGTTGCAATATAACTAGAATTTATATAAATACTTATTACACTATAAAACACATTAAAAAATTGAGGCCACAAAAGTACCATTACTTTTCCAGGAAAACAGAAATAGTCTGAGGCAGAATTTGAACTCTGGTTCTGTCCTGATTGCAGGTTTTGTCTTTTTTCCAATGACTTATCTAATTGCCTACAAAATTCTTCATGTGCAACATGAATGTGCATGCCTTTATTGTTTATGTAGCAATAAAATGGTTGATTTTAATGTGTGGTCTTGTTGCTATATCATCTGCATTGTTCAAAGATTTATCTGTCTGACCTGGGCTAGAAACAACAGCAAAATGAACCTATCATTTTAAAAATTTGACTTACCAAGTAGGATTCAATGTTAAATGGCTACTAGATCTATTTGAAGGAGTAGGAGAAAGGTTGATCTCTGTATTTCTTTTCTCCTATTTCTTCATCTTGGCCCTGCATTTTCTTCTACCTTCAATATACCCTATCTCAATAATTGTCTATTGAAATCCAATTCACCCTTCAAGTCTCATCTTTCAAAATGGTTTCTGATTTTACAGACAGGAAATGATTATTACTTCCTCAAATCCAGCATAGTACACTTTTATAAATATATTTTGGGGGCATTGTGAAGCAGGGAATTTTATTGGAAATGTCCTGTGCCTTGGAATTAAGAGTCCAGAGCTTCTTGTTTTATGTCAGTCAGATCACCATCTCTCCAAAGCTTGGTATTCACAGATTGAAAATGGTTACAATAATAATTTAACTCCATCTCACAATGATATCCAGTGGAACATATTTAGTAAATAACAAATATTATGCAAATGCAATTATTTCACTTTTTAATTAAATAAGTAGCAGAAATATTGTTGGTTGGAAATGAGAACATTGCACACCATTTTCAGTGATCCCAAAATTCTTATCCTTACAAAAGACCATCATTTTAAGACCAATTGTCTCCTGGTGATTCTATATGGATGTGAATAATAAAACATTAATATATTGTGAATATTAAAATAAAACCTGACAAAAATAAAATTGGAAGATACATAGCAACCATAGTTAGCTGCAAATATGTTTGAGAAATTATGAACTGCATTCAAAAATATAAATGTTTAGAAAGGGAGGTGATCTGGCACAAGAAAAACTAAAGCAAATTGAATACAGGAATGCAAAAGGGATCCTGTGATCTTATGTATGTTATTTCCTTAATAAATGTAGGTCCCAAATCATTCATAGAAGCAATTCATAACATATCTGTTAACATCATATTTGTAATTCTTATTCATACTCATTCCATAATTCATATTCATTCCATAATTCCAAGTACTTGAGGCAATTCTTATTTTCTCTTAATGTTATAGGGTGATGATTGGAGTATTTAGACTACCTATGATTTATTCTTCACTCTTACTATGTGATCAACCTTTAGATCTCTAGGAAAGAAATAATTTACATGAACTATTTAACAACATTGTGTTTATTGAAGAATTGAAAGAACATTATATTTGAACTCAGTATATATACCCCTTGTTTTTTTTAGAATTTATGAGAATCCCTTAGGAATAACTAGTTCTCTTCTTCACTTAGTCCAAGTCAATATAGAAGAATTATGTACAAAATGATAGAGTATGTCAATTGGATTTAGGAGGAAGTTTTCTATTATGAGGAGAGTTGGACCCACTTTATAAAATAAACATATCATCCATAGAAAGGTAGGGAAGAGAATACTTCTACTTGAAAGACTTTCAACTATAAAGGACCTTGGACTATAACTGAAAAGATAGTATCTCTTTACTGTTGGAACAAGGAACTAAAGAACTTGTAAGAAAGTAAAAAATCAATAAGCAAATTTGAGGTCTTCATGATAAGGGATGCTTTGTTTTTGACTTTGTATTCACTACCACTGTATTCCAGACACTCAAAATGTCATAGTTGGATTATTATAGTAATCTTCAAATTAGTGTTCCTGCATCCAGCCTCTCCCCTCTTGCATATATGCTGCATACAACTAGAAGTTTGGCATTCCTTAGGCACAGGACTGCTCATATCACTCCTCATGTAAAGGAAGTCTAGTGCCTTGCTATTGTCTCTAAGAAAAAAAATAATCTTTTTGATTCAGTATTTAAAACTCATTCACACTCAGATTCCAATTTATCTTTCAGTGTGAGCATTCATTACTCTACACTCTCTACTTCCAAATAAACTAAGTCCAATTGTTATCTTCTATCAATACTATGGCATATCTGACTCCTTAAAAATATTTCATTTCTCATTTCCTAGAATTCACTGTACTTTTTACTGAGTTTTTAGAAAACCTGGATTGTTTAGGTTGTAAGCTGAAAGACAATACAGGAATGCAAAAGGGATCCTGTGACCTTTTGTATGTTATTTCCTTAATGATTACCCTTATCGTTAATCCCAAATACTCTTAAATCTTTTTTTAGATTAAAGATTTTATTTATTTTGAGCTTCACAATTTTCCCCTCACCCCTCACAGAAAGCAATTTGTCAGTCTTTACATTGTTCCCATGGTATACACTGATCCAAATTGAATGTGATGAGAAAGAAAAATCATATCCTAAAGGAAGAAACATAAAGCATACGAGATAGCAAGATCAGACAATAAGATATCAGTTGTTTTTCTAAATTAAAGTTAATAGTCCTTGGTCTATGTTCAAACTCCATAGTTCTTTCTCTGGATACAGATGGTATTCTCCATTGCAGACAGTCCCAAATTGTCCCTGATTGTTGCACTGCTGGAAGGAGCGAATTCATCAAGGTTGATCATTGCTCCCAAGTTAGGGTGTAAAATGTTTTTCTGGTTCTGCTCATCTCACTCAGCATCAGTTCATGCAAATCCCTTCAGGCTTCCCTGAATTCCCATCCCTCATGGTTTCTAATAGAACAATAGTGTTCCATGACATATATATACCACAGTTGCTAAGCCATTCCCCAATTGAAGGACATTTACTTGATTTCCAATTCTTTGCCACCACAAACAGGGCTGCTATGAGTATTTTTGTACAAGTGGTGTTTTTACCTTTTTTTCATCATCTCTTCAGAGTATAGACACAATAATGATATAGCTGGATCAAATTGTATGCACATTTTTGTTGCCCTTTGGGTGTAGTTCCAAATGGCTCTCAAGAAAGGTTGGATGAGTTCACAGCCCCACCAACAATGATCATTATGCTTTCTGGTCACATTGGCCAGTCTGAGAGCTGTGAGGTGATACCTCAGAGAAACTTTAATTTGCATTTCTCTAATAAGTAATAATTTAGAGCAATTTTTCATATGACTATGGATTGCTTTCAGCTCCTCAACTGTAAATTGCTTTTGCATATCCTTTGACCATTTGTTAATTGGGTAATGGCTTTTAAAAAAAATGACTCAGTTCTCTGTATATTTTAGAAATGAGTCCTTTGTCAGAAACATTAGTTGTAAAGATTGTTTCCCAGTTTACTACATTTATTTTGATCTTGGTTACAGTGGTTTTGTCTGTGCAAAAGCTTTTCAATTTAATGTAATCAAAATTATCTAGTGTGCTTTTAATGATATTCTCCATCTCTTCCTTAGTCATAAACTGCTTCTATTTCCATAGATCTGACAGGTAAACTAGTCTTTGATCTTCTAACTTGCTTATAGTACTGTTTTTATGTCTAAATCCTGTAACCATTTGGATCTTATCTTGGCATAGTGTGTGAGGTTTTGGTCTAATCTAAGTTTCTTCCATACTAACTTCCAATTTTCCCAGCAGTTTTTATCAGAGAGAGTTTTTATCCCAATAGCTGGACTCTTTAGGTTTATCAAACAGAAATTTACTATCATCATTTCCTGCTATTACACCTAGTCCATTCCACTGGTCCACCACTCTATTTCTTAGCCAATACCAGACAGTTTTGATGACAGACACTTTATAATATAATTTTAGATCAGGTAGGGCTAAGCCCACTTCTTTTGCACTTTTTTTCATTGAATCCCTGGAAATTCTTGACTTTTTATTTCTTCATATGAATTTACTTTCAACTTTTTCTAACTCATTAAAGCATTTTTTTTTTGGAATTTTTATTGATATGGCACTAAACAGGTAGTTTACTTTTGGTAGGATTGTCATTTTAATTTTATTAGCTCTTCCTATCCATGAGCAGTTGATGTTGGCCCAGTTATTTAAATCTGATTTAATTTGTGTGAGAAGTGTTTTATAATTGCTTTCAAAAAGTTTCCGAGTCTGCCTTAGCAAATAGACTCCAAGTATTTTATATTGTCTGAGGTTACTTTGAATGAGATTAAATCTCTTTTACTTTATCTTATATTTTCTTACCCATAAGTATATTTTCTAGAAAAATAAAAATTTCTCAAATGGGGACAGATTCTCATTGCTGAAAATATTTATTACTTTAACTTAAACATCTATAACACTTTCTGCATTTCAAACTTCCATATTATTCATATGCATATCCATATCCTTATGTTTATATATATATAATATATATATATATATGTATACATAATGGTTAGCTATCTAGATCTTTAATATATATTTATATTTCTAGCTTTATCCCCCTCTATATCTGTTTCAGTACATATATACATACACACACACATATATATATATATACATACATATACACACACACACACACACATATGTATAGTCATTTTTCCATCTATAATATATTATCTTCCTTACTATTGCATTGATTTGAATTCAAAAAAATGTATCTTTACTTGACTGGGATTTGTTTTTTTGATGACTATAAGATATAAACCATCTTCTTATCATCTTGACTGTGTTCAGTTTACTTCTAATTAGCCACAATCATAGAAGTTTCTCCTCTACTTTGTCTGTTGTATCTCTCCCCTCATCTGCTGAACAGTATAAAAAAGCATCTTTGTAGTTCCCTACCTTCTCTGTGGGTTGTGGCAGATAGAAGACTACACTTCTGCAGAACAGAGAAAAAACCATCACCATTTTCCTTTCCTTTTCTCTTTCCTTATTAAGCTTTAGAGTGTATGGTCTCTTATCAAAGTAGTTTCAATCAGTAACAGAAGTATCCTTTTTCACTGTCCTTTCAAAAAGAAAATTTTTCTCTTCATCACTCTTTATCTTAAGAGTTATGTGATTATATGGTGTCAACTAGGAAGCCTAATGGTCACTGCTTTAGTAAACCTTGAAAAAATGAACTTAAGAATTCTGCCCTATAATTATCATTGTAGCACTCTAAATTTGAAAGTTTGTGCAGCTGGATAACTCTTGCATTTTTTATGCATAGGCATAGTTTATGTTTCAAAAGATCCTTGAATGTGATTTTCATCTATGATGGTTATATTGCTTTTGGTTCTGGATAAAAAACACAATTTTCAGACTAAATAATGTGTAAATAAATGATTTAAAACTCACTGTGCACACAGAAGTTCCAGAACTATTTAAAAAAAGACATGCATCCCAAGATGGACATTATTTCTATAGTTTTCAACTCCATTCTCAATATATAATAATTAAGTGAGATAATTAATTAAAGTGGTTTGGCTTTACACAGGGTAGCATAACTACCTCTGGATCCTCCATTTCTATTCCCTGTTGTCACTGCTCGTCAAATCTTTCCAGCATTCTATAATTTCTTAGAAATCCCAGCATCCCAAGCATAGTATGTTTTCTTATGCTGAGTAAATTTGATCTTGGCTAGAAACAAAATTGCAGTATCAATTACCAGTGAATTAAAATTCTGCTGCAATCAGCTTATTCCTCTTTCCCAACATCGCTGGAGGATGGTTTGGCAAGGTTAAGAAATACTAAAAATATGCTCTTCCTGACAGGGTAAGATTGATATTCTCTATTTGCTACCAAGGACTTGAATCTAACTGAACCACAGACTACAAAGTAACAAAAAGTCCATTCAGTTGACTGAGGCTCCAAAGTAAATTTAAATGGGATTTGATTTATTTTTTAAATGGATCTGCAATAGTAATATATTTTTATTTAAGGCTCTTGGAATAAAATCCTCCATTGCGCCCAACACCTTTAGTTTAAGAACAATGATACCTCTGTAGAAGTCTGTGTTCTATGAAAAAATTTTTGAGAGGTTTGCATTGAAGGATAGGTTTCAAGTAATGACTCAGTGACAACAATACATCTTTATTCTGAGAACTCATCTACCTAATGGTATAGAATTTTCAGAAAACAGTACAAAATTATGTTTTGATTATTTATTGTTGTTTTCGTTTATCTCTATTTGATAAAATATTGAAATTATTTATAAAGATCATGTATGATGAATGCATATATATATATATATATGTATGTATGGAATGAGAATTTGGGGACTTTGGATTCAATTCCCTTATCAACGTAAAATAATAAATAGTAATTAAACATTAAATCAATCTGTATGAGAAACAGAAAATTTTTTCTATTATACTGTTATGTAAATGCTTGTTTTGTTTCTTAATTCCTAATAAAATAAATATTGTTTTATAAAAGAAATAGAACATGTATAATATCATAAGCAACGGATCAAGGGAAAAATTTCAACTCATTTACAGATTCATGAAAGAAATCAAAATTATCTTTGCACTGAATAATTAATGATTGTTATAACAAATAGTTAACAAATATAACTTTAAGTTTTCACAGTATTTAATGTGTATTATCTCATTTTGACTTCATAACAATTCTGGGAGGAAAGTAATTCATAATCACCATTTTACAAAAAAGATAACTGAGACAGAGATAAAATGAATTGACAAGGGTCACATAGCAAGTAAGTGTCAAACTTAATTGAACTGAACTTTTTTTCCTGACATCATGGTTAATATTCTACCCACCATGACTATCAAGATGAAAATTAACTGCTTGTGAAGGCAAAGATCTGCATTGGTAGAGAGAGCCACTATTCCACTAAACGTAAGATTCTGTCAGTCTGTTGAGAATATATGAGAATTAGGAATAACAGTATCATAGAAGAAAAGTTATCTTAGAGGTCATGTCATTTATTTTGCTAATTTTTACACGTGAAAATCTGAGATCCAGTGAGGTCAAATTTGTGTCCAATGTCACTCAGACAATTAGTGCCACTACTAAAACTTGAAATTTACCTCATGGCTGCCAACCAGTATATCATACTTCCTTCATAATCATTAGCAAAATATTCCCTTAAAAGTGTCACAGTAATAATTTATTTACCCAGAATTCCTATGACCACACTTCTCCCATTCTACTTCTCAAAAAGACTAACAAATACAAGGATAATAAATATAAATACATTATATCTTTCTAGTCTTTTAATCCTTTCTACTACACTTTCCCACATGTACTATATATAGCATTTCATTGAGCAAGACTCTATTATACCAGCAGTCATTTTCTCTAGCTGAACTCACATATATTGGAATGTTCCCTATACCCATTTCTATCTTCTGGTTTTCCTGGTTTGAACCTTAAAGTCCAAGATAAAAATTCTGTCTCCATGAAATCTTTCACAATTCCCCTTGATCCTAGTGTCTTCCTTCTGTTGCCTCATTTCAATTTATCTTATATCGTGCTTACTTTTACAAATTTGGTTGAATTTTGTCTTTCCTAAAATAATGGAAGCTACTTGAAGGAAGGAAGCGTCTTTTACCTTTCTTTGTAATCAGAGAAATCAACTATTTTGTAAATAGAAGATACTGAAATAAGTTTACTGACTGAGGCAGCTAAGTGGCACAGTGAATAGAGCAGTGACTCTAGAGTCAGGAAGACCTGGGTTCAAATCCAGCATCAGACACTTAATAATTATCTAGCTATTATGTTGTAGCTTACAACTTTGCTAAAAAACTATCCATTGTATTAAATACTATCATTATTGAGTCTTAGGGTTTTCCAAGTATAATACTATAAGATCATCAAATAACTGTTTATTTTTTTCTCTTCTTTGTGCAACTTTAAACCTCAAATTTCTTTTCTCGGTCATAGTATGACTTCTGGCATTTCCGATATTGTATCAAATAATAGTGAAGAGAACTGATATTTTTTCTTTACTCTCATGCTTAGTGAAAGTATTTTTGGTTTATTTCCAGTTTATACAATGCTTTCTTTATTTTTTCTTTATTTTTCTTTCTGTATATGTGTCTTTTTTCTGTGTATAATTAAAAGATATTTACTATGTCCCATACGTTTTGTGGGATTTTTGTTTAGAAGATTGATGTACTTTATTAAATGTTTTCTCTAAATCTACTGTGATAATCTGTTATGTGTATATATATATATATATATATATATATATATATATATATATATATATATATATTGGTTTTCAGTATGCAAATGTTGAATTAACTTTGAATTGCATTTCTTGGAAATATTTCTTGGAAAATTGCTGTAACCTGTTTTGATAGGATTTCATTTTAAGAAAATATTTAGTCAGTTTTTCTTAATGATACTAGCCTATACTTTTCCTTTTATGTACTATCTTTCTCTGGGTTCAATATTGTTGCTGTTCACTTGTTTTTTTCTTAATTGTGTCTGACTCTTTCTGACTACAATCTGAGATATTCTTTGCAAAGATAACAGGGTAGTTTGCCATTTTATTCTCTGATCATTTTGCAAGTGAAAGTACTGAGGCAAACAGGGTGAAGTCACTTGATAGTAACATAGCCTGTAAGAGTTGGAGACCTAATTTGAACTTCTAAAGATAAATATTCCTAACTGAACACTACTCCATATCTACTGTGCCTCCTAACTACCATATATTAGAGCAACATTTTTCCCATAATGAAGCACCCTTTCAACAATAGCAAGCTCCTTCAATGATGTGCTTTCTAATCTATTTCTGACCTCGACCTTTCTAAAATTATATCCTTCCTCTATCATTTTCACTATTTTCATTAACAAATATTATATATATAATAGTAGGAAATTTTTCTATTCTAGATGTTCTGTGTATTCTCTTAACTCCTTGGAGAAGACTCATGGGTTTTGATACCCTCACTAATGCTACAAAAATCCTTTCAATTTAACAAGATTTAACATGTTGACTCATTTATATAAAGTGTGTCTGTCTTTGCTAACTGTCCAGAAGCTTATAACCACAGTTTCAAATAGCTGTGGAAAAGTAGTTATTGACATGGAAATTCATGAAACTACTACCAAGATATGGAGTGTTGAATTTGTGGGAGAAGCATCCCTAAGACTTAAATCATGGATACTTTGAAAAGAAAAATTTTAGGAAATTAAATAGTTTAGGAAGTTTATTTCAGTTTTTCCATTTATTCCATAATGACTTGTGAAATTAGCATGCAATCTTTTTCTAGTGGAGTCATTCTTTTAATTTACCTACAGAGACAAATAAAAAGCAGCCTTTTTATTATTCTATTTTATTGTATGTGAAAGACTGTTTATACAGTTTATGGGCAAATATCTAAATTAGAATGTAAAGATAAAAACAGGAACCCTCAAGAAGTAGTGAAAGCTTCTTAATACTCAGGCAAATTTCATTCTACTTAAATCCAAATCAAGAAACATTTATTGAGCACCTCTTATGTGTCAGGCATTATGTCTCAGGAGTCTAGGGATAAAAAGACAAAAAGTAAATAGTCCTTTCCCTCAATATGTTAGCTTCCATTTGTGATATTCATATTCTAATTTCGTGATTTTAATCATTAACTAAACAAAAATATTAATCATCTTCTATGTGTAGCATCATGTATATAACTCTAGATATAATTCAAAAGTTTTTTTTGACCCTTGACTTTAATGAACTGATAATTTAAATGTGGAAATATAGTGATATAAGTAGAAAAATAACTTCAAAAAGGCAGACTGAAAAATGATAACTAAAATAGATTATGGAAATTCATATGGGAAAGTTATGATTTATATGTTAATAAATGATTTATTCTAAAATAATATAATATATATTCTCAATGCCATCAGAGCCTAATTCCCTTACTTGCACTAGGTATTTTCTGATAGAGTGGAATATGTAATAGGCTAAAATTTAGAATTCCAGTACTAGATATATTTTCTTCCTCTGTAAACAAGTTCAAGTCTCTGAATCTTATCATAGTTTTCAGATCTGTAAACTGGGGATAATATATTTGATAATTTGCCTATATATAATTTAAATGCTTTTCTAACCATTAAGTATTATGCAAATTATATTATTTGTCTAGAGTTTTTCAAGGGCTCACATGTTCCTTAATGTTCATGACTATAGTGTACATTCCCAGGAAACATATGACTTTGTTACTAGGATTTCTGATCCAATTAAGTTATACTGAGGCTCTTGTTTCATTGAAATCACAACCTACTGGACAGACAAGAAGGATAACCCAAAGTACGAAACCAACAATGAAATATCTTCACCAGAAATATTGGTGCTAAGTAAAGAATATTCTCTTGAAACCAGAAAAGCTAGTTTTCTTTCCCTAACTGATATATATTTAACACTTTTGCACCAGTTATTTATACATCAAAGTATTAGCATTCTCATTTGTGAAATAGGGGTGTTTAACTAGATGATTTTTAGAGTTTCTGTGTTCATCCTTAGAATATGGTATTTCCTATGTTACCTTTCATTTTTGATTGTTGTGATTGTGTTGTTTCTAACCTTCTATAATCCAGGTTCCCTTCCAACACTATGATTATGATCCAATTAGAGTCTGTTATCTCAGTTTATCTTAGCTAATTAATTCTATGGTTTGCATGCCAGGATGTTAGATGCTAATATGAAGCCAATAGAAAATTTGCTCATCTATTGCCTAGATATCTAACTTTCCAACTCTATTCCACCGATAAAGATTTAGTTCTTGTTTGTCAGTAAAATCATCTGTCAAACATCACAGTCAACTGGCACTTTAATGAAATGAAATGATTTCCATTGGGGTGAACTCAGTGATGTTTAGTCTTGAAGGCTTTAAAATGTCTATGTAAAACTTTGGATTCTTGAGGTTCATGACAGGTGTTAGATCTACTACTGAATTGAAAAACTTCCCTTTTAATCGCAACCCTCCCCCCCACAAGAGTTCAAGGGAGAGTAATAACTATAACAAGTTGGCCTGAGATGATGGATAGAAATAAATCCTATATGTTATATAAGAACTCATCCACATTTAATAAAAATGCCTTTTCTTCCCTCACACAGTATAGTTCTAGGAATCAAAAGATTAAGGCTTCTAATGCTAGCTTTGCCACTGTATGCTGCAGGATATTGTATTCATTATTTCAATCCTTTGTGTATTAACTCATTTTTAAATGGAATAAATACCTCACCACTTAATCCCTCAATGTGGTTCAATGTTGCTCAGATTCCAATAGTTAATATGTGTTTTGGGGAGAATCTGAACTTGGATCTCCCTAACTCTAGTTCAATACTCTATCTCCTTCATCCTATAGCTGGGTAAATTGGAGGAAATTTAAGAAAAAATAAACAAGCTACTAGCATTAATGGAATTTAGGAAAAGCCTTAGCTGAAACTTGAAAGGAATGGGGAAGCTAAGAGGAAAAGTGACAGAATTCTAGTCATGGGTAATAGAAAATGAGAATTAGATATAATGTAAATAGAGTGTGTTGAGTGGGAAATAACCAGGATAATCATGCCTATTTATGAAACTAAACTATTTGTCAGTTTGAAGAACAGTGGTGAAGGGAAATTTCTTTTCTAAGTTTTCAGTAGCTGGGGTTGCTGAATTGCAAATGGTCAAGCTCCCAGAGTCAACTGTCAAGTTCCATGTAAATTAATTCTGGTCTCATGTCTCGTCTTGAAACCAGATCTGTGGTCTACAATGCACAAGGGAGCATGATTGTTGAGTTGAGTGCCATAGCCCAGATGCTATCTTTTTGGGGCAGTTTTCAAAATTGTCTATTTCAGTATAGGTGGTTAGCAATTTAACAGTTAAATACATTTAAATAATGTATAAGTAACAGCACTACTGCAGCATTGGTAACTAGATAACCAATTTAACTAGAAACCAACTAACAAGTAATTGTCTATAACATACAGTTCTTATTTTACTCATTTCTTGTTGAGCATGCCTCCTGGGAAAAACAAAATCAGCAAGTCACACTGGAAATACATTAAATAGGCAAATCTTCTTATATCTTTTCGAAAATTTTCTTCATATGTACTAAGATTTAAACTCCAAGGTAAACCCAGATTTATGACCTCCAGAATTAATGCTTTTTCCATCTACTAAGGCAAACAGCAAAAGTCTCACACTGGGCCTCAGAGTTGACATGAGGTTCAAACCAATTAAACTAAAACTGTGACTTTTGCAGGAATAGAAGCAGTGTAATACAATTGATATTAACTGCAATATTAAACCTAATGCAGAGGATATCCTGATGTCCAAGATCATCACTTACTTTCCAATAAATTAAACCTTCAAATCCAGATGTTATTTAACAAAAGTTTGTTGCCAAATGGTACCATACCAGCAGTTAGACCATCAAGATACAGGTTGACTTTGCCATGCTATCATAAGCTTGTCACCATAAAAATATGAATGAAACACTCTGCCTGATATGACTGTAGCACTATGGCTCCTCAATAATATGAATTCTACAAAGCACTAGATTGAAGTAAATAAGCGTTGTTGTGTGATAGACTACTAAACTCACTGTGAGTGACAAACCTTAGATGATACAGAAGAAACTAACCTTATCCTCCCTTCAGCTTTTGCTTGGGGGTTTCTCTGTGTACGTAAAATATTTTTCACATAGCATATGTATTTATGAATTCTTTTTATTCTCACATTTATATAGAATTATCATTGAAGACAGGATAAGGGACTCAATTCATCTTTCATCTATCCCCAAATACTACCCCCAAAACTAGTATAAACAACTGATGTCATATCATTGAGATATATAACATAAGCTCAGATAAGATGTTGGAATTGTGAAAATTTTGCTTTCTTAGACTAATGAAATATACATATCTATCACATCTACAAAATGTGGATATTTTCATTTGACTACTTATGTTTATTGGAAAATAAAGATAGGAGCAAAGTTTGAATTACTATTTAAATATAACTTATTACTCATACTGCCATACCTGCTATTAAAATTCAAAATGATGCCCAAACTTTTTTAATCAATATGCTTATAGTATGCTATATAACCATAGTACATACAATACCATTGACTCTTAAGAATCAAGATATCAGGTTGCCCAAAGGAGAGACCTAAAACATATGAAATTACTTTTCAACATATTATCATACAATGACTTGAATAGAAGATAAGGCAGAATAATCATAATCAAGCAAACTTATAAGATGTGGCAGTGAATTAATAAATCTATCCATGTTCATTTATAAAGCATATGTTATGTACATATTCTACTTAGCACAGACCTTGGGACATGGTGAATGCTTAATTAATGTCTTACACTTGGTTGCCAGTTACTTTGCTAGCCTCTGTGGGGGGGGGTGGCAAGGCAAAAATAACATTGATCCTCCTCTCAAGGGCTACAGCAGGAACTGCCAAATGCTGCAGTATTACCAATGAAATAGTTATGTATTTGGAGAGCAGTTTCTAGTTTGTTACCTGGACACATCTACATATGGACAATTACAGAAACAATATCAGTGAGAAATGCATAGAATGAAAAAAGGTGTAAAAAATTATAATCTATAATGTAGAAGTAACTCCATCAAAGAGTATATGAAATCACTGACAGACAGAAGTATCTATTTTAAAACCGGTATTAGTAGAATAAGTGTTGTTATAGCATTATTATTTTAAAAGTCTCTGACAAGAACAATAAACCCATGATCTTCTAGAGGAGGCCTATTGCACATTTATTTTGCAATTTAATAAAAAGCTGACATTGTGGCCATTAACATCCCAGAGTGTGCTTCGTTTAATATGCAAAGCACACAAAAATTAACATAGTAATTATGTTAGAACTAACAGGATACAAACATTTTAAATGGATTTAACACATTAAATGATTCCATGTCTTATGTGGCCCTGGTGCCTTTCACAGATGCTCATAACATTTGCTAATTTGTTCCACAGGTAGCTTGCATTAATGCTATTTTGGGTTGACTCCTACATAGTTTTGTTTGCCTAGAGACAACCTCAGTTTACTTACTTTTCAAATTCCCTGAACACAGAGAAATTTTCCCTTGCTCATGGAATTAACATATCATAAGAATCTTGATCATGTCAGCATGTTAGAAACTTCATTTTTCCATTTTTTTGTATCATAAAGATGTTGAAATTGAGGCCCAAGGAGAAGAAATGAATTATCTGAGTAAATAACAGAATAAGGATTTAAACTTTGATTCTATTCCTGAAGATTATATTCCTCTGAATTTTTCATTTTTGTTTCCAGTATATCAGTTGAAAATTATTGAATGTCTGAAATTTGAAATTCTTAGAGTGGACCAGATGGGTAAATCTATTTCCTTATGATTAATAATTATTATTATCATTTTAGCTGTAATAATTATAATATTTGCATTTTGTAATATATCATATTTTCAAAATTATTTGATAAATACAATTATTATTCCCACTTTATAGATGAGAAAGGAGAGGCATAAAGGGACAAATTGATATATTCTCGGTCATGTAGTCAGGGGTAGGGTAGGGAGATTTTACATACATATACATATATGTATATATGCATATATGTATATATATGCATATATATGTATATATGTATGAAACTAGGGGTTTCTTTATAACTGTGCAATTGTGCAACCTATGAAGGTACCATTAAGAGAAATAGAATCCGTTTGACATCCCTTGTTCTTCCAACAAACCTAATTCTTTTACCAGGCAAACTAAAAAATTAAAAAGCCTGTGGAAACCAGAGCAAACTATCTGTTGACAAAGTTGAAACCATTAGCCAAACTTCATCTTTTGAACTTTTGGAAAGAGGGGAGAATGGCAAACTTTCTCCAGTCATGAAGCCTGTACTAGATAAGTTAAATGGGAAATAAGGTCATTCTACTTGTATACATTTGTTCTAGTGCCATGTAGTAGTGTAGTGTTGGGTCATCGGTCAATCTTTCTTACCCAGTCCCAATTGTTCTACTATGACATAGCCTTACCAATTTTCAGGTGGAAGTAAGAGTCTAAATAATAAGGGAAGGAGTAAAGGACTCCCAGAATATTTGTACCTCTGCTGATAAAGAAAGGAAAAAAAGGAAACAATATGTACTAATCATCTTGTAGGTTGCCATAAATTTCTATCCCAAACTGCCATAAGCAACCAATTACTTTTCAACTTGTGATTTGTCTACCTTATTTCTCCTTTTCTGGGTCTTTTCAATAAATGAGAGTAACATCTGGGACTATATCTGTGGTGGGGCTAGATGCATAGACAACCCAAAAGCAAATTGATCAATTCTTCCCCTAATTGCACTCTGACTCACATTTAGTAAAATATTTTTTTCATTAGAAACAAAAAGGAGACAATATTGATTCCCAGAAATGTATTTATTTTAACTTCATCTTATAATCCTTAAGAATATTGATAAAGAATAAAAGGATACAGTTTTGTGCTTCAGTAGATAGAGAATCAGTTCTGGAGTTAGGAAGACCTGAGTTTAAATCTTACTTCACAGTTTCCTCAACTATATAATGAGTTGAAGAAGGAGATGACAAAACATTTCTCTATTTTTGGCCAAGAAAATCCCATATGGGTCATGAAGTGTCAGACATAACTTAAACAACTAAGCAGCAAGGAAGGAATAAATGAACAGTGCCATGAAGAATCTAAAATTGTACAATTATTTCATGTCATTTTTCCTAGTACCTTCAAAAATATTAAAAGATTTTTTCAGTAAATATAAATTTTTATCTGTGTATAATCATGTGGCTATATCTCATATGGTAGAGATGTTGAAGATTTTGATTGGTTCCAAAGGGCAAAAATAAGGCAAATGGGTGGATGTTCTAGCATATATTAAGGGATCAACAAAAGAATGGATTCTCTAGAGCTTCTCAAAACAGTGAATGGGTTATATCTGAGGTACTGAATTAGCTGTCAAAAGTTTTCAAGAGAGAGACAGATAACCTCTTATTCAAAATGTCATAACAATTAATATGGCATATTAATATTCCATAATATAGCATATTATACACACACACATATATATGTATATATATGCATATATATATACATATATATATATATATATATATATATATACATATATATATATATATATATAAATTAAGACAGCTTGTAATAGTGAATAGAACACTGGAATGACTTCGAGAGAATATGAATACCTTTTAGCTTACTCTATGGTAATAGGCAAGTCTACTCCCCTTTGGGTCCTCAGTCTGTTTTTCTGTTAAATGAGACTGATTGGACTTGCTGCGGTTCTTTTATTATGCCAGTTTTCTTTTCATTCTCTGACATTCTATGGTTCATTTTCAAATAATCTTTTTAATTTTAACATTCTCTTGTTCTGCATCTTTCAAATTCATGAAACTATGAGGGGAAAACTTATTAAATCTGAGTTTACCTTTTAAAGTACTCAGACATTTGGTTGTGCTGAGCTCTTATGGCTCAGGATGACCTTAAAATCTCTCAACTATCTTCATAGTGACTAATTATTGATTTTGTGTAAGGACAATTTAATTAAATAGATCCCAGGAAGAGATAGAATTTAAGTATAGAGGGAAATGTTTGAAGGTGATTATTAAATCTGTTTTCCTTGTAGAACCTTGATAAAGTCGTAGTTAATTTATATCTGGCTTCCTTTGCACATCCACATGTTCTCATTTGGTTGCTTTTCTAAATCTGTCATACCTCTGGGATATTGCCTGTTGATTTCAGATTGCTGGCATTTCTCAACTAGTTGATTTGACACATATGTACTAATAAACTTAAATTATTGAAAGATTAATATCTAATCAAAGGAGGCCATGTGTGAGATAATGGCTTTTGCCTTGATATTTGAAACTGCTTAGGGGGTTAAAATAAATTAACCTTCCCATTGTCTTCCAATACCTGCCCCCATGGCCACCTTGTTCTCTGACCAGCAGTGGCAATGCTCTGATTGTTGAGCTCCAGTGTCAGAAAAGATAATTAGTTTCTTGTGAAAGAGTCATTGCCTCAGAGCTATTAACTGATTTACCCTTAATTTTACTTTTATGCATACATGATCAACAGAACTTTTATATGAAATTTTTAAAAATAACACATGCAAACCCCTGTGAGATAAGTCAGATTGTATTATTTTTAGGATATCCTCCACATCTAAATCTAAAAATACAGTACTATTGCCCCTCCTGCCCCCACACACAAACATCATTTTCCAAATGACAAAAGTAGGTGGGACAGAGTAATAAGACCAAAGATTCCTTCTCAATAAGTGGAAGGTCTAGACATTTTATACATGTCTTTTCCTTCAAAAATCCAAAATTTTTTTCTCTACTCCAAGAGACATTGAATGTAAAAATATAAAGAAGACAAAAAAAGTAAAGTACATTAATTTCTGAGTTGATGCAAACTTTAAAATTATATTAGGGAGGGGTGGCTAGGTGGTGCAGTGGATAAAGTGCTGGCCCTGGAGTCAGGAGTATCTGAGTTCAAATCCGGTCTCAGACACTTGATCATTACCTAGCTGTGTGGCCTTGGGCAAGCCACTTAACCCCATTTACTTGCAAAAAAAAATACTTAAAAGAAAACTATATTGGGGAAAGAGAGACAAATGTAAAGAATAATAGAAATTCACGTAGATGTGGCTGTTTTAATATTGCAAAAGTCCTTTCTCATACTAGTCTTTTGAGGTATCATCATCCTCCTCCAATAACAAATAAGAAAATTGAGGATTTGAGATGTTGCAATTTATTCATGATCATCAAAGTAGTAAATGTTTGATTAAAGAATCGATCCCCTCCTCCCAGCCCCCCGCCCCCGCTCCGGCGCTCCCCGCCCGCTGAGCTGAAGGGCGCCCGCAGTGGGAGCCGGCCTGGGGGGCCGCGGGACCCCGGACAGGGAGGCTCCAGGGCTCCAGGCCCGGCCCAGCGCCAGCGCGGACGGACTGATGGACGGACGGACGGACGGACGGACGCGGGGAGGATGAGCGGCGGGAGGCAGAAGGAGGAGCCGCCGCAGCCGCATCTGGCCAAGGGCGCCCCGAAGGGCTCGGCCTGGGGCAAAGCGCTGGCCTGGGAGGACAAGGATGAGTCTTTAGAGGTGATCTGCTGGTTCCGACAGATGATTGCGCTTGTTCGGGGCGTCATTTGGGGAGTGGCGCCACTGAAGGGCTTGGTGGGAACAGCGGGATTCTGCCTGATCCGTGCTGGAATCTTGTACCTCTACTTCAGCAGCTTCCAACAAATTGATGAGGAAGATTATGGTGGGACGTGGGAACTCACCAAAGAAGGTTTTATGACGTCTTCTGCATTGTTGATGGTTGTTGGACCATCTTTTACACTGCCATCCACTATGCCTGACAGCCTGCAGCCCACCCCTGCTAGCACCGTTTACTCAAAAGGACATTCTAATCACAGGCCAGCAGCGTGCCAGTGGTCAGGGGCATTTCGGCCACAAGGAGATAGTGATGCCCTTTCTCCCAAACTGAGAATCAGTGCGTGCGTTGGTTACCAGTGTTTTCTACCAGTGTCGTGTCTTGGAATTTTTAAATGATCCATCCCTATATTGAAAGCATTACTGAACTGTTCCATCACCACCATTGTCCATGCCTTTCTGGACTACCCATCACTAATACCTGTTGGATGAATGGATCTAGTGATTCCATTTATCTTAGGATCTGAATGAAAGGTGAAATTGTCTCATCTTCCTCGGCCGTGCATCAGACACACAATTTTAAAGATATCAATGGCATTTTATGGTGTTTTGAGTTGTTTTTGGACAAAGCATGGCAGAATGTGTGTGGTTCATAATACAGGACATGTCTGAGAGTTTCTATTGTAAAATGTTTTAAGAGAACTTGAATAAACCGGATCTTATTTAAAAAATTGATCCCCTAACTTCAAATGTAAGCACATTCAGAAAGCCACTGGTATCAAATTCTACTTGATAAAAGATCCACGAAGTTTTTAACATTATATATCATATATTGTCTTACTTATTATAGAGTATAATTTCCTTGAGGGAAGCTCTCTTTTAAAATGCAATGATAAAACGAGCAGCTAGGTGGCGTAGTGGATAAAGCACTGGCCCTGGAGTCAGGCGTACCTGGGTTCAAATCCGGTCTCAGACATTTAATAATTACCTAGCTGTGTGGCCTTGGGCAAGCCATTTAAACCCGTTTGCCTTGCAAAAAAAAAAAACCTAGAAAAATGCAATAAAATGAATTGATATGATTGCTATTACACAAAAAAGTTAGTGGCAGAATTGGAACCTGTCCACAGATTAACTCAGAACACCTTATGATTGTAGAAAGGCAAAAAGTTAGCTAATTATTAATAGAATAAGAGAAAAGAGCAGAAGAAAGAATTATTAAATAAAAGTTGAATAATAATTAAATATATACACAAGTGTAGATATAATATATTTTATGAATTCTCTTGACAAATAGTAGAGAAAGAAACTTGCTTATAATAAGATTTAGTAGGAATTGTTCTTAAAAACAAGCTTATGAAATGTGGCAGAAATAAGAAAAGAAAGGAATCTGCTCATACATAAAAGGAACTCCAAAGTGTTTGTTGAGAAGGGAATAATTCTGATACATTTAAAGATTGTCCCTTTTAGTTTGCATGAAAATTTATCTCCTAGTAGGAATGAAAGAACATTTAAAATTTGACTTCCAAATTATAGGAAGTAAAAATAATTTAATTGTTACCTAAAGGGAATGGATTATGTTCTTGTTTTTAGTTTTTAGGTTTTTCTTTCAGTGCCAAATGACAGAAACAAAAATAGAAAAAGAAGGTAGATCTACCCCAAAATCAAGCAAATATATTGTCTAAACATGTCTCTATGCTCCAATTTTTCAATGAGAATTGGATATGTGAATAGAAGTTCTTCATGGGAAAACCCAAATTAAAAAGCAAAAGAGGAAATTTTACCTCTTTCAGGAGATAAGAGGATAAGAGAATGTGATAAAAAATAAAACTAGTTCCTTGTTAGTATTAATGAAACTCATGATATAATAGCAGATATTGAAATTCACACTTGAAATTTTAATTATGCAAACTACAACAATCAGTTTCAGTCATTTGAAATAGTGTTCATTTGAATATATGTGACCACTTTAGGGTATTTATTATTCAAACTGAACTAGTACTATCTCTAAAGGGAAAAAGGAGGAAAACTGAACACTGAATTAAGTAATGGATAAGAAGCTTTTCCTGTACAATCAGAAAAACAATCATCAAGTACTTGCTGAATTTCTGAGGTACTGTGTTAGGAAGTCGGAGTATATGAGGATTATCATAGTACCTATTTTCCAAGAGTTCCTATTTAAATGGAGATGATAGTTCTAGAGGATAGGCAGGTAAAAATTAGTTGTAATTCTAATATCTATGACATCACAGCTCATTTGAGTAGTTGAGTATTCCCATTGTCTAGTATGGTATCGGATACATAGTCAAGACTTAATTATATGTTCTTACTTATTTATCTAGGACCTAAAATTCTACAGAGGAAATCAATTCAAGAAAGATTTAAAATTCAAAGCACTGAAATTCAGCACTAATGCAAATGATTCTAATGGATAAGTTAAAATAAAAGCTCTGCTTAAATAAAATAATATGATTATTCTAGGAAATCATCAACAAACTTAAATTTTTCTATACTTTAACTAACAGATTAAATAATTTTGTAAGAAGCATGTCCTAAGTGTTAAAGTACAAAATGTGTTTATGCTGACAATAAATTAAGACAAAAAATAAAGATAAAGAGTAAACACAATAAACAGTCAACCTTCATAAAAAGTTGTCTTTTATTTTTTTTTATAACATCTTGGGGACAAGAGAACCCTCAAAAAAAAAGGAAAGGGCATATCTGCTTTGGGTAGTTGTGTTGATTATACCTATTTTTTTTTAAATATGGAGAAAATGTAAAATAATTTAAAATGTATTCCTTTCATTCCTTTTATGCAATAACTTTTTTGGTCAAATATATTGTTATTAACTTGGGAAACAGGAGAATATTTAGAATATGGAATTGAAACTCAAGTAGAGACTAATTCTTCTCAAGTAGAATCTCCAGCCTCTGGTGTACAATCTATAATAGTTTTCCAAGTAATAAATGACAGGGGAGTGAGATTTCATTGCAAAGCTAAGTGATCTTTGACAACTATCCTTATTTTCCAAAAAGAAAAAAAGGAAGCAAAAGATAAAAATGTGAACTTGACATGTTTTTTGTTAAAATTCCAAGACATATTAAAGAACTGGCTAGAGAACATTTACAAAGGGCATTGATAAACATT